>NC_056743.1:1454571943-1454689443 GCF_019279795.1 Protopterus annectens
CCTGTGGCATGCCACTGGTGACAGCTAGACTGAATGAGGCAGAGTCACCCACTTTGACGACATGAATGCAGTTGTTGAGCCAGTTTGCTACCCATCTTATACAAAAGAATTGACGTTCAGGTGTGTCAGTTTATCTATAATGCCACAATGGGGTATTATGTTAAAGGCCTTTGCCAAGTCCAGAAAAGTTGTATGTACAGCTTTGCCCTCATCTATAGCCCTGGTCACATTTTCAAAGAAGTCCACCAGATTTAGTAGGCATGATCTTCTCTTTACAAAACCAAACTGGATGGGATTGAGGGTTTGGAGGCCATCTATATCTTTATTTATGAGGTCCATGATGATACGTTTCATGGCTTTACATATTAATCTGGTCAAGTTAATGTGTCTATAGCTCCAAAGAACTGTTGCTAAGACTCCCATGTTAAGAGAATAACCGTCACTGTTTTCCATTCAACAGGGACAAATCCTGTATTCAGGCTGTGGTTAAATAGGGTGCCTAGGGTGGTTGCTAATTCCTGTTTTAGTTTGTTGAAAATGCAACCTGGGATGCCATCTGGTCCCATAGAGGCTGTGTTTTCAGATTTAGACAGAGCTTTGATGACCTCTTCTTTACATATGAATGGCAGGGGAGAGTGTTGAGGGTATAGTTTGTGCTAAATTTGGAGGAGATAATTCGGTGAAATTTTCACTAAATCTGTCTGCTAATATATTAGTAATTTCCACATGATCCGTATGTGTGACAGTGCTTGACACTAGTTCAGCACACATCTGGGTCCTATCTTTTAAGCAGTAGATGTAGATGAAGATGGTCTTGCTGTTATACTTGGCTGAGTTTGCTAATTTTTCTCAAAGTTACCCTTGGAAGTTTTTATTAGTTGTCTTAGTTGTTTGTTTAGGGTTTGTAGGGTACTTTTCCAGAGTGGGGACCTCTCTTTTGTATTCTTAGACAACAGTTTCTTATGCTTGTTGTATAGTTTTATTATACTTGACATCCACCAGGGTGGCCTGTGTTTTCTGGAGACTCTTGATTGATCCTATCCGTCACAGCCAGGTCAATGCATTTGCAAAGGTGTTGGTACAGGGCATCAGAGTAATCCTTAGTATAGTTGGCAAGGCCATCTGTAGGAGTAGGGGCTTAGAAGTCATTTATAACAACCCCTAGGAGAGAATAATCAGCTTTGGTAAAGTTTTTTAATATGACTTCATCACTAGTGGGTTTAGGGGTTATTGTGACATCAGAGGTGACTGATTCAGCAACCAAATTATGGAGTGCACTACTCTTTGACATTAAAACTACCTTAAACCTCAAAAACGTAAAATTCAAACTAAAGGAACAACTATTACAGACAAATATCTGTCCCTGTTTCAACCCTAGTTATTTTTTTCCCCTGTCACTCTGCACTTAACTCCTACAATCCACTCTTACTTTTCCTTTTCATCCCTCCTCCACCCCTACCATCCTTTCCTCTTTGTACCATAGCTACCCCCCAACCACATTTTTTCTTTTTCTACCCCTCTCTACATTTGTCTCTCATCTGCTGTTAGAAATCTTGCACCTCTTCCTTCTCCTAAGCCTCTATCCTAATACTAATTACATCACTATAAAACTTTATTTACTTTCTTCCTTAACTCTTTTTCTCCCCTAGGTTCATAGGTTCATAGGTAAGTACTAGACTATCTGCCCAAGGGCATTTATAAGCCTAGCCAGAATGTGTTGGCTTTCGCCACCACCTTAGATTAGTTCCCTGTGCCCCTGTCCAGCAGAGCCATTAGTTCCCTGCGCCACTGTCCAGCAGAGCCACTGCAGTGATCCCCGGGGTAAATTTTATGTTTCCCATCCACCCGTCAAGGTTTCTCTTGAAGAGTGTTAGTGAGGGGCTCTGCCTTGATATATATTGGAATCCTGTTCCAAAGCATGGGGAGTCTCTGAGACAGGAATCTATTCCTCCAGCATCTCCTATTTATCGTTGTGGTGAGGTTTATATCTCTAGAGAGTGTGGCTCTCTGGGATTTGTTTTTTTTTTAGGTGGAGCATGTCCATCAATTCTGGGTTGGACATGGCCTTGAATGTCAGGCAGAGATCACCTCTGAGTAAGCGGTATGCAACCGAGTACAGCTGGAGTTTCTTGAGTCGGGCTGCATAGGCCATCTGTTTGAGGCCAGTAATCCTCTTAGTGAGGTACTTTTGTGGTCTTTCCAGCTGTTGCAGGTGTCTTGTAAGGTACATCCCAAATGGGGCAATGTATTCTATGATGGGTCTAATGAGTGATGAGTAGAGAGGCACAATAATCTCTTTTGTTCTAGATGAGAACCCTTTTGTGATTAGGGGGGCCACATAGAAGGACTTTCTAACCACCTTGGCAATATGATTATCAAGGGAGAGATTACTATCTACTTGGGTCCCCAGATCCCTTATTACATTTTCTGTATTTAGGGGATTAAAACCTATGTGGTAGTTCATGGGTACTTTGTTTTTTCCAAAGGGGATGACTGTACACTTTTTGGCATTTAGTTTGAGGCCATGATTTTGACACCAGCTATCCATCTCAGTGAGACCCTTCTGGAGGGTGTCTGTATCAGACGGGGAATCAGTTATGACCCCTAGTTTGCAGTCGTCTGTGAACTTGGTCAGCCATAGTCCTCCTATGCTTGCCTGTACCTCAGAGAAGTATATACCGAACAGGAGGGGCCCTAAGACTGAGCCCTGGGGGATGCCACTTGTAACCGGTTTAGAGTCGGACATGGAGCCTGCAACTCTCACCATGTGGGTTCTATCCATGAGCCAGTTGGCAACCCATCTCGTGACGTAGGGGTTTATGTTCAAGTTGGTGAGCTTGTCTATAATACTAGAATGGGGAATGGTGTTGAAAGCCTTTGCGAGGTCTAGGTAGGCTGTGTGGACCTCCTTTCCTTCATCTAATGCTTTGGTAACTGTCTCAAAGAAGTCCACCAGGTTTAGGAGGCATGATCTGCCCTTAACAAAGCCAAACTGGGTAGGGTTCAAGGTCTGGAGGTTCCCAATGTCTCTGTTAATGAGTTCCATGATGATGCGCTCCATAGCCTTGCAGACCAGGCTAGTCAGGCTTATGGGGTGATAGTTCCTGGGGTCTGTTGTGGTGCCACCTTTGTGGAGCGGGATAACTGTTGCTGTGTGCCATTCTGTGGGTATGTAGCCTGTAGAGAGGCTGAGTTTGAACAGTGTGTTTAGGTGAGGGGCTAGTTTGTTTTGGAGCTCTTGTAAGACACAGCCTGGGACACTGTCTGGTCCCATTGAAGCTGTGTTTCTGTCTTTGTATAGGGTTGTTTTAACCTGTATGTCAATGATTGATGGGGCCCTACATTCTTCCGGTATGGTTATGGGCCCTTTAGGGGGTGAGAGGGGGGTGAATTTGCACTAAACCTGGTTGCCAGCAATATCAGTCGGTTCAATGTATTTTGTGCCATTCTGCACTAACTCAGAGCAGATCTGAGAGTTTCCACTTAGGTTCTTGACATAGCTAAAAAATGCTTTGTTGTTGTCTTTGGATTCATTGGCAATTTTTCTTTCAAAGCTAGCCTTGGATGACTTTATGAGTGATCGTAGTTTCTTGCTGATACTGATCAAGGATGTCGTTCCTTCTTGGGATTTTACTCTTTTCTGTACTAGTTTCCTCCTTCTGTTGTATAGCTTGTTTATGGCAGGGGTCCACCAGACGGGTTTCCTTTTCTTGGAGAAGTGATTCTTGGTTTTACTTGGGATAGCACGATCCATGCATTCCTGCAGATGCTCATAGAGTGCCTTTGTAAAGGTTTCAACAGCTTGGACGGCATTGTCCTTTAGCATGGGGGCTGTGAACCTTTCCACCTCAGTCTTAAGTAATGTGAAGTTTGCTTTTCAAAAGTTTTTCACAGTGGTTTCCTTGATTGGGGGTGGGGGCGGAATGTGGATATCCAGAGTGATTAGTCTATGGTCTGAACTAACCAGCAAGGGGTTGACATCCGGTGTGGAACACTGATCGCCCATTTTGGTGATGACCAGGTCCAATATGATGTTCCCTCTGGTGGGGGTGTTGACTAGTTGATCTAGGGCATTCGAGTTTATAAATTCTAGGAAGCGTTGGGCAAGGGAGTTAGTACTTGAATAGTTCTCCCAGTTTATGTTTGGGTAATTGAAATCACCCAGTATTAGGGTGTTTGGTAGGACCTTCATATTTCTCAGTGTCTCCAGAAATGCGGAATGGGGGTCCTGGGTCATGGTGGGTGATCTGTAGCAAGCTACAAATACTACTAATACTTTTCTACAAATTAGACTACTAACAGTATCACTTTCAGTATTTCTCACTAAAAATAAACTTTCCACTATACAAAGTCTAAATAATCCTTTGCCAGTTTACTTATTTCATATTATTTTCAGGAATCTTTGATTTACATATGCAAAAAATATGCCTGAATACAAAAAAACTGTACTTATATAAAAAGATGCAATTTATATATCTCAAACATTCATGCTAAAGTCTATACAAATGTAAAATATGTGTGCCTTAATATATCTTTAGTCTTCTGTATCTTCTTTTCATGTTAATATGCAAATGTGACCGAATCACCAGGTTGGAGGGGACAGATTAACAAAGCTGCTGTATGCAGACGATGTGGCAGTACAGGCTGACTCTGATCTAGAACTTCAGCAAAGGATAGAAGAATGGAATGAAAATCTGAAGGCACACGGGATGAAACTAAGAACAGATAAGACGGTGGTAATGGCAGCAAACTGTGGAAATCAGAAGAAGCTGAGAATAGAGACAGAAAGGAAGATAGTGGAACAGGTAAACAGCTTCAAGTATCTGGAAGGGGTGGTTGAGGAGAAGGGTAGTCTGAATGCAGAGGTCAAAGATAGAATCAGAGGGGCTGCAGCCAACTGGCATAGAGTATCAGGTGTAGTCTATGACAGAAGAATGCCAAAGAAGCTGAAAAGTAAGGTGCACAAGACATTGGTGCAACCAGTTCTACTGTATGGTACAGAAACCTGGGCAGTAAAGGCAGAGCAGATGAGGAAGCTTGAGGTGATAGAAATAGTGCCTGAGAAGTGTGGTAGGATGCACACTGTGGGATAGATGAAGAAATGAGGACATAAGAGCAGAAGCCAAAGTAGCTCCAATTTCAGAAAAGATCAAAGAGAACAGATTACGGTGGTTTGGACACATGCAGAAAAGCAGAAGACAATCTGGTGAGGAAGATTTGGGATAGACAGGAAGAAGCTAAGAGAAAGCAAGGATGTCCAGCAAAGAGGTGGATGGAGTGTGTGAAAGAATATCTGTGAGTCAGGCATGAGTGTTGTAGAAGGCAGGAGTGTGGCACTGAATCGAGAGAGCTGGTGACAGTTAACACGATACCCTGACCACATGTAGAAAAATGGGAAAAAGGGGGCTGATGATGATGATGATGATAAAAATGTGAATGTTATGTATTGCATTTTTGTTGCTTTTTTTTTCTCTGTATTGTTTTTTTTTTAATTTATTTTAATTATTTAACATTTGTTTACCGGAAAACTCCAACATGGAACAAAGTCAATTTTCAGCGGAAACCTGGGGAGAAACGCTCCAGGGGCATGTCTTTGTAACATGGGAGTAAACCAGAGTACCCAGATAAAACCCACATGAATGCATAGAGGTCATGCAGACTCCAAACAGAAGGTACTCCATCTGAAAATCAAACTGGTGAACCTCTTGCTGTGAGGCGACAATGGTTTTGGAATTTTTCTCACTGGGCCTCCACTGAAAATGGGTTTCCTACCCAGTCAGATTTTTCCAGTAAACAAATGTCAAATGAAATAAATAAATAAAACACACACACACACACACACACACACACACACACACACACACACACACACACACACACACACACACACATACACACACACATTCACCTTTAAGACCTATTAAAATTTACTGCTTGTAAATCATTCCAAACCTACCATTATAAAATATGTTTGCAATGAAGAACACACCCAATTTACCTCTGAACACATCATTCAGAAAATAATAATTAAAAAAAAAAAAGAAACCGAATATATTTCCACCCTTAAAAGTTACAGAACTAAAATGCTAGTTGTACCACTGCAGAGCTGGCTTGCTGGCTTAAAAAAACAGACCTTATTTTTTTATTTTTATTTTTTTTTGTTTTTGTTTTCTGTATTAGTACTCCCATGGCTGTAAAAACACTGATAAGAAAGCTGTCTACAGCCACAGGATTTGTAGGGATCTTCCTCTTGTGCCCTGTGTGAATTTCAGCCAGTCACTGCACTATTTTCACCACCCGTACCTAAGAGAGAACAGCTCTACTTGAAGTCAAGTTGATGACATCACAACTGAAGTTCTGAATTGCCAAGAAAAAGACGAAACTGTGTGCAGCTTTTTCTCAATAATTCAGAGATTAGGCGAAAGCTTAACTTTTTGCATTTGCTTGCTTCCTGATGCAGGAGATTTCTGTCGTGTAGATGTTCCTCTTTTTATTGTCACCTGAGGGTAACATACCACATAGTTCTATGTTCACACTTTGAAAACTATAGATATTTCTGAGAAAACCTTACATCAGACATATGATGATTCTTTTAATTAAGCTTTAATATAAATACTAAACGCAATATTAAGAATATTTGAGGCACTGTACAATATGAGTTTTAGCTAATACTATTTCTGCAACTTCAGGTTCTGTATCTGTTATACAACAATACTAATCTCACTACTCCCTAGTATAACACAGTTATTGCTGTTCTCTTTATAAGTCACCTCTAATTTGTTCAAGACTTTAGTGAGAGTCCTTTCCTTCTGTTTGACAGAATCATTTTCCTTTTGCTGTCTGTCACAACATTATTGCTCTGTTCACTTCTTGGAGCTTGAATTTGTTGAGTGAGTGCCTTTTGTAGCACAGTAACACTTTCACAGTGACATTATTTTTATCTTTTTTCTTCTAGATGCTATATTTTCCAAGTGCTTGTCATTTATTTTTATACATCTGTATTTCTTTGTACATAGACTTTCATGTTCCTCATGTTTGTTATTTAAACTTATAGATTTCTTTAGTTGTATAAGGTAGACTAAAGTATTATACTTTTGTTTTACAGAAGTGATTTCATGAACCACTTCACTGTAAGTTAAAGTTTATGCACAGTATTTTGTTTTATTGCTAGTCTCTTTATGTTGAAAGTTTGAGAAACTCCTTTCAAACTGCAAATTCTGGTACTTATATTTCTAAATTGACGACAACATCATCTGCAGTTTGGAACTGTTGGCATATTTCATTACCACTCTGTTAATACATAATGATGAGTTGAGATTAGCTACAGCTTCTCCATTGTATTTCAAGTTCAAGCACTGATTTACTATGATATTTTCTCAATTTATGCTTTGCCTTTTCCAGTTGTAATAAAACAGGCTCAGACTGTGCCTGTAACTTTCTCATACCTTCTACATCTTTTCTTAATTCATGAGTTTCTTTTTTCAAAAATGCATACTCTATTTTAACACAGCCAGTTGTTCATTAATCCTCATGGTATCACTTTGCCTAGCAATTTCAAGTTAATTATTTAGTCTCACACAATCAAGTTATTCCAAAGATTCAGAGTCATTTGGACAAATCAGTCCTTTATTTACCTGTTTTATTTTGATATCTACTGGTCAAAATCAGCAACAACTATTTAAAACCCTCATTAATTTAATTAATTTTATTTTATTTTCCAGAAACCATTTTTTTGCCAGTTTTAGTAATTTTGTCTGCTTAGAAACAAACCCACAGCTGTCTTTGCAACTTAACAATCTTAGAACACTGGGACAGTGTATTATTGGTCACCTGTAAAGCTGCATTTTCTGAAAAGGCCTCCATTTCCTTTACTAGAAGTTCTTGCTTTTTGATCATATTCTGTAGTTTTTGCAGCAAACTGTGTTATTCAGCACTGCTAACCAAATGATCTATTTGCTTAATTGTTTTTTCCGGTACCCTTTAATAAACACCCATCACACCAAATGACATTCGGAGACCTTTATTCAAGTTGCATAAACATGACTTTATTGACTAACGGATATTTTCATTTATTAATCACAGCATAAACATCCATATAATGGTTAACTTAGGGCAGAGTGACCCCACTCACCCTGACCAAGTAAGCAGCATCCTTACCTCTGCTTGCTTACTTTTACTTATCAAGCAGCATCCAACCGCTCATTTGCATTTCCCAACTCATTGAAATAAACATCCAACCAAATGGGCGTCACTCCGCTCGCTTTGCTTTACTTGTCAAGCAGCTCATTTTCCTTTCTCAACTCATTAAAATGAATCTCCAACACCAGAGGGGGAACAGAAGAGGGACAAACCCGCCCCCCTTTTCTGCCTCCCCCCAAAAAATATAACCACCACACAACCACAATGTTCCAAACAGAGAGGAAGGGTGGGTAGCAAGTTCACACCAAACTGTGATTCCTTACCCAGTTACGCCATAACAAAACATATTAAGCCTCACCCTATCCTTACCTCATTTCCTCCCAGTCATCCTTATTTCCTTTTCAACCATCTTCCCCCCAACTAACTTCTTCCCCTATGCTCATAAAACCCATTACTACTTCTGTCTAAACCTTCACATGAAGATATCCTGGAACAAATTGGTTTGTTACCAAACCTCATTTGTCCTGGTCCCTTTCAATAAACACCCATCACACCAAATGACATTTGACGACCTTTATTAAAATTCCATAAACATGACTTTATTGACCAACCAATACTTTCATTTATTAATCACAGCATAAACATTCATATAATAGTTAACTTAGGGCAGCGCGACCCCACTCACCCTGACCAGGTAAGCAGCATCCTTACCTCTGCTTACTTACTTTTGCTTATCAAGCAGCGTCCAACTGCTCACTTGTCTTTCCCAACTCATAAAAATGAACCTCCAACACCAGAGGGGGAACAGAAGAGGGACAAACCTGCCCCTCTTCTCTACCCATCAGCCTGACCAGGCTGTTCTTCCTCCATCACACAAAACTCCTAACAACCATCCAAAACAAACCAAACTATACATTAAAGGTAGAAGCCAAACATCATTTGGTGACCTCCATTCTTGGAGAAACAAACTGGATCCCTGTCATCAATATGCCAAATCACTACCATATAAAGCAACCAATTGCCTAATCAGCTAAAATTAGGCCAATGATCCCTCTCCAAAGCCAAATAAATTCCCTTACCCTTGTAAAAGCCTCTGGAAATCAAACTTATCCTCACTTATCTTAAGTACCAACAGCAGCTTTGTAATTAGTCTCAGATCATCATCTGCCAAATGTGCCAGCAAAACACTAAAGCCCAATGCCTTCCAAATAAAGCAAGCCTAACTACATACCATCCTGCCTAAATACAGGATCCTGTAACTGCCCAAAAGATATAAGAAAGACCAAATGACATCCCTTCTCCAATAAATCAGTTGAATAGGAATTCAACCCCCCCCATGCCCATCATCTATGATAAAGCAAATCTCCGATAACCAGCTAGCATTTGCTGATGAATGCATCACCCTCTTAAAGAATTCAATCAGCCATAATGCTAATACCCCCAGACTGCAACCCAATGAACCTCCATTTACCAACACCAACTCTCTCAACAAAACTTATCTTGACAATAGCCATAGTCTTATCAGTCTTCACACTATCAAACCTACCCCAACCCTTGAAACATATGACCCACCATCCCAGATTTAGTAAAGTCACATAACCTTATCTCCTCTGCAGCTATACTAATCTTAGCTAAGTCCACCTTGACCATTTGAACTGCCTAACCTTATTCCCAAACCTTAGCACAAATTAACAAACTCTTGCAATGCCCTACCATATACTTTCATATCCACAGCTCTCCTGGAATCCTATACCACATTTAATCATTCCAAACCAGCCTAACACCTCCCCAGACAATGCCAGAGCCTTCTACCACTGCTGTATTGTCCAAATGAAAATTAACAGCTTGCCCCACAACTTTTACTAAACCTACCATGCCAGCCAAACTGAAATTAACTCCAAGAAGTAACATCCCTCCTCCAAATGTCCTTCCATCCTGTACATCCATACTCCAAACATCCTTATGACCTGCTAGCCAACAAGCTAAAACCATTCCTTTACAAATATGCAAAATTAAATAGCCCAAGTTCCATGACATTCTTAATCCACCCTAGTCCCGAAACTTTAAGCTTTTGTTTTAACAGTAACCAGCTCCTCACCCATCCCTACACACACGCATACCTTGCAAGCTCTGCCAAACCCTTTACTTAATCTTAAAATTCCACCCACTGCTGCTAATCCAATGAAGAACAGTGCTAAACACCCAAAGTAGCATGGCCACCGAACAACCCTTCTGCCTAGCCTCGCAACATGAAACCAACTTAACTACCATGCTCACAAAATGCGAACCAACCGCATGTTGCTGTAACTCCACCCCCCCCATGGACAACCCCAAACTCCCCATAACAATCCCCAAATCTGCCTCACCCTGCCCTTGATGTACCCCATCCTCACCTGCCCCCATGTTACTCCCAGTATGCACTCTGATGTGCATTAATGAGTAAAGAAGGATCACCTGTCCTCAGTGTGCACCATTCCAGTGGCAGGAACATCCACCCCAGTTGAATCCATCGCATTTCAAATGCACTTCCTTCAGGCCACCAATTGATGACCACTATGAACTTCTCCATCTGTGACCTCATTTTGCACTACTCCAGTGGACTGATCACTCTGTGCATTCCCATCTGCAAAAGAAAAGAAACTGTAAATCCTCTGCACACACCTAAACCAAACTTCTTAACACCAACATTAGCCACAGCCAAGGGCCTATATTGTTCATCAACTGCACAGTCGGTACCCTACCCCACAGTAACTTGGCATTGGCATATTCCCTGGCCATTCTGTGAAGGTCTGTACAATTGAGAGGTATGATTCAAGTATGTTACAACTAAACACTGGGATAAGGGGTAATTTAAATATCAAATTACCTGGGTCACCTTGTGATTTCCACACAAAATCAAATACCGCACTGTATGCCCAAGTTAACTTATTCTGTAAAACATTCTTGGGAGCATTTCTATAAACCAGCACTACAGGATATCCCCACACAATCATAAACTAAAAGTGTAAACAAAAGCTACATAGACCTCCAATAAAGAGAGCAACTTTGGCAGTTTCTCTCATGTGTTGCCTTGTTCTCCAAGCGGCCCTGACAGCCACATGTATCCAGCACTGAAAATTAAGATGCTTAAAACAAAGAGTAAAACACCTCCATACCATACCAATGTCTTTCAAAGTTCTTGTTCCTCAAAGGTTCACATTGAAAAGATCTGTCACATAGTCCGTGTAAACAATTTAACTCCTGTGAATGATAAATAGACTGAATCATTATTTAATTAAAAGGCCTATTTCTATAAATACAATTATCACATTTTAACCATTCTGTGAGCTTCCTAATTGAAGTTGCTTGTGAGCAATTAGTAAGTGTCCCACCTTTGCCCATTTTTTTCACAGTTTAAGTGGCAGCATTCATCATCCTGGTGATGGAAGGAGAAACAGTCAGGGTAAAGAAAAATTAAACCATTCCATCCCTTTCACTGATTCATTTTAGAAATGCGCCACACCAATGCATGACTGAAAACAGCTAAGATGCCTACCTCTCCCATGTCTGAAATTTCACCAGTTCCCTCTTTGATGAACTACTACACCTACCCAGAAACCACCCAAATGTGAAACTGTCCAAGATAGAAAACAACCCTGAACATACTGCAAGTCCTGTACCATTAAGAACTATGCCACTTGTGAACTCCTTTGAAAGTTTGGGATAAAAGCCTTCCCAGAGACCAACCCACTGTAAACCGCAAAATGACCTGCATGAATGCCCTGTATTGCTAACCAGTACTCAGCCAAAGACAACACTGCCCAGAGCTCTCCACCAAACAGGGAATAATCACAACAAAATCTGGGACAAAACAAAGGTCGTTAAAAACCATCAGGGACACCTGCCATGCATTTGAATTCAGGAGTCATTGAACTGGACACTGGGGTCATCACCAATATAGTTCAGAATATCCTCCCAGACTGTCAGGTATTACTAAGACTGACACCTTTTCAGATTCTGGACATTAAGAGAATGTGAATTATGAAGCAAAGAAGTATATAACTCTTTTAATTATTGCCATTATTTTTTAAGGGTAATTCACCACCTTCCTGCAACAGTCACCAGTTTTAGATTCATAGGTTCATAGGTTCATAGGTTGGTACTAGGCTATCAGCCCTAGGGTCTATACAAGCCTAGCCATAACAATTCCCTGGCTATTTCTTCCCACATTATTTACTTTCCTGAACCCCTGTCTAGCAGGGCGACTGATGTGATCCCTGGGGTGAATTTCCATTCTGCCATCCAATCGTCAAGGTTCCTCTTGAAGAGGTCCAAAGAGGCACTCTGCTTTACATGTATGGGCAATCTATTCCAGAGTCTGGGTAGTCTCTGGGTCAGGAACCTATCCCTCCAGCATGTTTTGTTTATTGTGATGACAAGGTTTAGATCCCTGGAGCGTGTAGCTCTGAGGGATTGGGATTTCTTTAAGTGTAGCATGTCCAACAGCTCTGGGTTTGACATGGCCTTGTAAGTTAAGCAGAGATCGCCTCTGAGTAGAGGATATGCGACAGAGTATAGCTGGAGTTTTTGGCATCTGCTTTAGGCCTGTGATTCTTTTAGTGAGGTATTTCTGAGGCCTTTCCAGTTGTTGCAGATGTGTTGAGAGGTACATACCAAATGGGGCGTTGAATTCTATAATGGGTCTAATGAGGGATGAGTACAGTGTGACAACAACCTCCTTTTTTTCTGGATGAAAAGCCCTTCGTGATGAGGTGTGCCACATAGAAGGATTTCCTGACTGTTGTGGCGATGTGGTTATCAAAGGTGAGACCACTGTCCACCTGTGTCCCTAAGTCTCTTATCACACTTTCTGTGTTTAGTGTACTGCCACCTATATGGTAATTCATGGATACATGTTTTTTCCCAAAGGGGATAACAATACATTTCTTGGCATTGAGCTTGAGCCCATGGCTCTGGGACCAAGCATCTGTTTCTGTAAGGCCCTTTTGTAGAGTATCCACATCATTTGGGGATTCAATAATGGCTCCCAGTTTGCAGTCATCTGCAAACTTTGTTAAGTCCCTTAGTGTTGACCTGTACTTCAGAGAAGTAGATGCCAAACAAGAGCCCCAGGACTGAACCCTGAGGTACTCCACTTGTCACTTGTCTGGAGCTGGATTTGGAGTTGGCTACTTTTACAGTGTGGGTTCTATCAGTAAGCCATTTAGCAACCCATTGGGTGACATAGGGATTAATGCCCAACTTAGTAAGTTTATCTATGATTCCAGAGTGGGGGATGGTGTCAAAGGCCTTGGCAAGGTCTAGATCGGCTGTGTGGACCACCTTACCCTTGTCCATGGCTCTGGAGACTGATTCAAATAAGTCAATCAGGTTCAGGAGACAAGATCGGCCCTTCACAAACCCAAACTGGGTGGGGTCCAGTGTTTGAAGGTTGCCAATGTCTTTGTTTATAAGTTCCATGATAATACACTCCATGGCCTTGCAGATAATGCTTGTCAGACTGATGGGATGGTAGTTTCCGGGATCCAAGGTGGATCCCCCCTTGTGGATTGGGATAACTGTAGTTCTGCGCCACTCAGTGGGCACGAAACCTGAGATGAGGCTATGATTAAACATGACACTTAGGTGAGGTGCCAGTTCATATTGTAGTTCATGTAGTACACAGCCCGGGATGTCATCTGGTCCCATGCATGCTGTATTCTTGGCTTTAGAGAGTGCGTTTTGTACCTGTGTGGCCGTTATTACTGGAATTTGGCAATCTTCCGGTATTGAGATGGGCCTTTTAGGGGGTGAGAGGGCGGTGAAGTTGGCACTGAATCGATCTGCCAGGATATTGGCAATATCCTTCAGATCAGTATATTTAATGCTATTCTGTTTTAGCTCAGAGCAGATCTGAGCATTGCCATTTAGATTCTTGACATAGTTATAGAATGCTTTGTGGTTGTCTTTGGAATCTTTGGCAATTTTATTTTCGTAACTAGCTTTGGAGGATTTTATGAGGCATCTCAGTTTCTTACTGAGGCTAGTAAGGGAGTTTTTTGCATCCTGGGATTTTCCTCTTTTCTGCAAAAGTTTCTTCCTTTTGTTGTAAAGTTTGTTTATGGCAGGGGACCACCAGATTGTCTTCCTTTTTTTGGATGAGAGCATTTTGGTTCTATTTGGGATGGCACGATTCATGCATGAGTGGATGTGCTCATACAGTGCTTTAGTGTAGGATTCAGCAGTTGAACTTTCAGTTCCCGTCTTCAAGGGTGTCATGAAGTTTGCCACTTCTGACTTGAGTAGCATGAAGTTGGCTATGGAGAAGTTTTTTATGGTGGTTTCTTTACTGGGGGGTGGGGGTGGGATGTGGATGTTAAGGGTGATTAGCTTATGGTCAGACCTGACTAATGAGGGGGTGACCATAGGTATGGAGCATTGATTTCCCATGTTGGTAATGACCAGGTCTAGGATATTGGAGCCCCTGGTGGGACTATGGATTAGTTGATCCAGGGCACTGGAATTTATGAATTCCAAGAACAGTTGCGCAAAGGTGTTGGGACATGAGTAGTTTTCCCAGTTAATGGCAGGGTTGTTAAAATCACCCAGTATTAGGGTGTTTGGTTCTATCTTAATATTTTCCAGTATGTTTAGAAAGGTGTAGTGAGAATCTTGGGGTATGGTGGGGATCTGTAGCAAGCTACAATTTGGATTGCAGTCTTACCTAGTGTTAGTTGCACTTGGAGAATTTCAGACACATTGTGTTGGCCAACTAGCCTGGTGGTGTGAATATCCTTGGTGAATATTGACACTCCTCCACCTTTAGTGTTTCGGTCCTGGTTTGGTTGCCGAAAAGTGCGGTAAGAGTTGTAGCCTGGTATTGCAGGGGTGCTTTCTGGAGCCTTGAACCAGGTCTCAGTTACTGCACAGATATCGATGTTCTCCATTTTTAGGAGTGCCTCAAGAGAGTGCATTTTGAGGTTTAGACTTCTAGCATTGAGTAGCATTACCTTCAGATTTTGCATACTTGTACCTGTTATGGTGGTGGTTTTGTCCTTTGAAGTTTGCCTAAAAAAGGCACTATAGGGGTGGCAAGAGCCTTAGCCAGTAACCTGAATCCCAGGGGCGACAGGTGCAGACCATCTCTGGCAAAGCATCATGGTCTGTCAATCATGTCATCCCAGGCAGACAGATACTGGATCCCCTTTGAATGAGACCATAAGCTTAGCCAATTGTTGACGTCAATCATTTTATCCTTATATTGTGGTATCATTCTGGGTGAAGGCAGGATGCTACTCAGGGCTAGAGTCATACCTGCCTGGGCCACATGATCCGAGAGCTCTTCCATGTCTCTTTTCATGTAGTCCAGGGAGGTACGTCTCAAGTCATTCACTCCAACATAGACAATGACAGAGTCATATTTGTACTTGTTGTGGAGTGACTTGAGTGCATGCATTATGTGGCGGATCCTGGCACCTGACAGGCAGCTGACTGTAATTTTCTCCTTATTCAACCTGGTGAGAGGGACATCAGTGTGCCGGACTATAGTCACCTATGACTAAAGTGTTAGGTACATTGTCTTGCCTTAGGGGCTGTTGCTGGATGGCACACTGGTGTTGTGAACTATGTGACACATTGGTTGTGATTGGTGTTGGTTTGCGTTTCAGCTTCAGAGGTCTTTGTTGCTTGGGCAGGTTACAGTTAAGGGCCTCTGCATATGTGGATTTAGTGTTGCTATATGTGGGTGTTGGTGGGGCAGGTTTAGAAGGGCTATGTGTTGCTTGAGGTGTAGTGTGGGTGTTAACCTTCTCCTCTTGACTGTTTAGCACAATCTTGGGTGGAGAGAGCTTTGCTTCCATTTTGGCTATGTAAGTGCATCTCCCACAGGTTGTAGTGTTGGGTGGTAGGAGGAGAGGGTTGTCTGTGTACATGAGGCAATTGCTGCATTGCCCCAGTATGCCCAGATTCACCAGGTGGACAGGAGAAATCACCAGAAGCTGACCCTTGGACATGCCTGGTTTGGGGCTTTTTTTTTTCTTTGTAAAGTATAGGAGCTGTTTCCTTAGCAAGGTACTTTGCAATTATAGGCTGTTTAGTGCCTACTATTAATTTCTCTTTGTTAACAAGGAGAGTTCCGTGTTTGTATGAGTTTAAGGCTTCCTAGTGCTTTCCAGAAGGTATTAGAGAAAGTGCTAGTCACAGGGATGCTTAAAGGAAAGATTGAAAAGAATGCACTCTGCAGTCTGCACTAGAGAAGTTAGATGTGAAAGTAGGTAACTTGAGTTTTACCTGTTTAAAAAGTTAAGGTTTAGTGGAGAGTTACTATTTTTAAAACAGCAAGATGGATTGAAAGGGGTGGTCACTTTTGTATTTTGGTACTATGAAATACTGTAGGATGGCCAATAAATTTAAATAATTGAAGGGGTAGGATTTCAAAAATGATGATTTTGTGATTACTCACATAAGCCAGTGAAAGTAGAGAGAAATGAAATATATGGTCAGATTAACATAAGAGGTGGGCAACTAGAAAGACAGTGGTATTTAACAAGACAACTTAAATGGGTGGGAGGCGGGAAAAGTTCTGCCTGACTCAGAACAGAGAGCTGTGGTCTCTTTTGAAGTTTTAATATGCTGTTAAAACAGAATGCAAGCAAAACACAAGGTAAAGAAAACAAAGTACAGTATTCAAAATATAGAAAGGCAATACAGTATTACAAAAAATAAAAGCAAACTAACCTTTCCTTCACAGCAAAGTGTAGCAGAGTCTGGATGAGCCTTTCTGGTAAAGCTCTGAAATGTTTTAGTTTACTCCTTAAATAGAAATTTTAGTTTCTAGCTCCACCCCATCTGTTAACAAGTGATTAACCTTAAGTGACCTCTTCTGTCTTATGAATGAGTCCTTAATTAATCAGTTCTTATTTCTGCCTGACTCAGAACAGAGAGAGCTGTGGTCTCTTTTGAAGTTTAATATGCTGTTAAAACAGAATGCAAGCAAAACACAAGGTAAAGAAAACAAACTACAGTATTCAAAATATAGAAAGGCAATACAGTAATACAAAAATAAAAGCAAACTAACCTTTCCTTCACAGCAAAGTGTAGCAGAGTCTGGATGAGCCTTTCTGGTAAAGCTCTGAAATGTTTTAGTTTACTCCTTAAATAGAAATTTTCGTTCCTAGCTCCACCCCCTCTGTTAACAAGTAATTAACCTTAAGTGACCTCTTCTGTCTTATGAATGAGTCCTTAATTAATCAGTTCTTATTTCTGCCTGACTCAGAACAGAGAGCTGTGGTCTCTTTTGAAGTTTTAATATGCTGTTAAAACAGAATGCAAGCAAAACACAAGGTAAAGAAAACAAACTACAGTATTCAAAATATAGAAAGGCAATACAGTAATACAAAAAATAAAAGCAAACTAACCTTTCCTTCACAGCAAAGTGTACAAGAGTCTGGATGAGCCTTTCTGGTAAAGCTCTGAAATGTTTTAGTTTACTCCTTAAATAGAAATTTTAGTTCCTAGCTCCACCCCCTCTGTTAACAAGTGATTAACTTTAAGTGACCTCTTCTGTCTTATGAATGAGTCCTTAATTAATCAGTTCTTATTTCTGCCTGACTCAGAACAGAGAGCTGTGGTCTCTTTTGAAGTTTTAATATGCTGTTAAAACAGAATGCAAGCAAAACACAAGGTAAAGAAAACAAACTACAGTATTCAAAATATAGAAAGGCAATACAGTAATACAAAAAATAAAAGCAAGCTAACCTTTCCTTCACAGCAAAGTGTAGCAGAGTCTGGATAAGCATTTCTGGTAAAGCTCTGAAATGTTTTAGTTTACTTCTTAAATAGAAATTTTAGTTCCTAGCTCCACCCCCTCTGTTAACAAGTGATTAACCTTAAGTGACCTCTTCTGTCTTATGAATGAGTCCTTAATTAATCAGTTCTTATTTCTGCCTGACTCAGAACAGAGAGAGCTGTGGTCTCTTTTGAAGTTTTAATATGCTGTTAAAACAGAATGCAAGCAAAACACAAGGTAAAGAAAACAAATTACAGTATTCAAAATATAGAAAGGCAATACAGTAATACAAAAAATAAAAGCAAACTAACCTTTCCTTCACAGCAAAGTGTAGCAGAGTTTGGATGAGCCTTTTTGTTAAAGCCGTAAAAGGGAGTAATAGGGTCAGAGCTAAAATTTCAGTCAAAGTCATGGACATCCCTGATCATCTAATAACACCAGCAGGCTGCAGCAGTAAAATCGACAACAATTGAAAGGTATGAACTCCATAGGTTATTTTTTTCTCTCTCTCTCTCCCTCATACAAACCTAGAAACTGAAAGAATAACAGGTTGTGCCCTAGCATGAATGTTCTGAAGGTTATTAAGTCCGACACTCAAGTGTCTGTTATCCTCTTAACATTTTTAGAACGTAATGTGCTGTCATAATTTGCCAAAAGACCACAGTTTTATGAGAATGGACCAAAATTATGAGGCAACATCTGGACATTCCACAAAAATATGTACAATCAAGAGGCGCACCTCAACTCCACATTTGTTACAGGGAAAGTAACTAGTCCCAGCACCATACCACTCAACCCCTTAGAGCAAGAAATCTCGACAAAGCCATACAACAAAGTGAGACAAATGGCCCAAAAGGGATAAGTTTCAGATATTGCTCCTACAAACCTAAAAAGTTTAGTTTTGCATTAGCATGAATTTTCTGACAGGCATGGAGTCCGAAAAACAAATATCCATCACTATTCCTAATTTCAAGCCTAATGATTTGCCACTAATTTACCAGAAAACCACCATTTTATGAAAATGAACCAAGAATGAGGCAAAATCCATACTTTCTGTGGAAATCTGTACCATTATGAGGTATGCCCAACACTCAACTTTTAGATAATAACAGCTCATTCAGCTGCTCCAAATTCCACTCCAAAGATTTTTTTTTTTTTTGTGGCATTCACCAGCCAGATCCCCACTGTGCATGCATGGAACACAGCCATCATGTCAAACAAGCTCGCAGCCTGCAAAAAAGTATTCACAGCTTACTAAACATCTTCCAACTGCTGGAACACTGCAAGACTTAGCACAAGCACATTTCAGTCAAGGGATCAGCAGTTAAGCAGCAACCATACACAAATGTGAATGCATGGCAGCAAAACATTCATCACGACAATTCCACGGCCTACAAACAGCCTGCAACCTCAACCTTGTGGGAAATTAGTAACTTGAACTTCCCTGAAAGGAAAAAGCATGTTAACTCGTATACTCTTTTAATGTGGGACAACTTCTTAAATCTGAGGTGCTAATATTTAACAGTGTCGCTGAGTTTGGGATCTTTGTCTCCAAGTCTGATGCCACAGTTTGCAAGCTACACACCAGAACAGCGCACCAGGCTGGTTAATAAATGTGAAGTAAATAAAACACAAAGCAGGAAGACACTCCCTTGTGAGATACATATACACAGTCTCATACCCCATGCCTGTACACTGCACCCCTACTGCTTCCTAGCCAATGGAGTGCCTGGGATGCTGCATTCCTGTCAAAATGCATGCCACCAATAAACTAAGCACACCAGTTAGACCACCTACAAATTCTTACTGCTTCCAGACATGCTTATCACAATTAAAGAAAATACTGACTCGTACAGTGCAGATGCTCGGCCAGACATACTCACATTACCTAACACTCCCTTTGTTAAACAAGTCTCAATAACTCCATCAGTGCCAATGATGGCTCAAACACCTCATTAAACTCCTCCCCCCTACCAGTGATCACATTATAGACCACTCACAAAATAAATAAATAAATAAATAAATAAATAAATAATCCTACACTTCCCCACAAGGCCTACCTACACCACAATGCCTCGAATTTCTGACCAAAAGTAGTCCAAGGCCTAACTGTTCCACAGTACCTCCAACTCCCAATTAAAAGACAGGTCATTATGGACATTATAATTGCATTAGAATAGCAAGTTCCTGCAAAAATGTGATTCCTTACCTAGTTATACTCTCACAAAACTTACTAAGCCCCTCTCGATCCTTACCTCATTTCCTCCCAATCATCCTACTTTCCTATTTAACCCTCCCCTCTAAACTAACTTCTTCCCCTATACTCATAAAACCCATTAGTACTTCTATCTAAACCCTCACCCGAAGATATCCCTTGACAAATTGGTTTGTTAGCAAACCTCGTTGGTAGCAATAACATGCTCTTGCTTTCATCAGTCATTATATATCACTCAAGTTTCCTAAATTGTGACTAGCATTCATTGTCAACTCATACTGCAACAAGCAGAAGTGGTCAACATTGATTATTAGTGACTGTAGTTTCATTAACAGGTCTGAACAAACATTACACATAAGGTATAACCAGGCATACCATGAAGACTGCAGCATCTATTAGAAGTAGGCAATTGCTGCAGAACACCATCAGTGGCTCATATGTTTACTAATAAAGTAATGGCGCACAGTGAAAGGTAGCAGAGGTTCAAGACTGACTACATCTCTTCTTGTTTTGAAATTATGACCTCTACAACTGCATAATCCAATGCTGGCAAGGACAAAAACTAGAAAATGGACAGACTGGTCAGACAGAGGCAAAAAGTATAACTTGGCCATATCACTTATATTGCAACAGTGATTGTAATACAGTGGCCTTTCATGTAGAACTCAGCAATGAAAGCTTTTTTTCTTTTTTATTCTTTTCTTATGACTTCAATGTTGGAAACTGTTGATGAAGTAAACAGTCAGTTTGCATTCATTGTTGACTGGTTCTGCTCACTGCAGCATGAGTTGACAATGAATGCTGTGATCATAATTTAGATAAGCCCTCTCACAAATTTCTGTTTCACAAAATGTCACTAGAGTAAAGGCAAAGTGATTTCAGGACGTTCATGCTGGCATAGTACAATTGTCTCCCATACAATTGTTTAATGCTTCTTACAGCACATCCTTGTTCATCACTGCTTAACAGTTAGACAAACCTTAGAAAACTGAATTCCCTTCTGGAGTTGTGGAACATAGTTCTACAGAGTACAATTCACAATTTGTAGAACCACAACATTTAGAAAACAACTGAGTTTTCTATAAATGAGAGCACTAAGGCAAATAAACATAAAGGAGATGGCAAGGGTGACACATGTTGGAGATGTGGCAGTAAGAAGGCAGGAATAACACATTGGTTATGGGAGTGTGAATGGGCAAAACAAGTATTGAAAAAGGAGGTGGAAGAATGGGGAATGATATGGTGAAAACATTCCAAACCTGATGGGGAACTGTGCCTTTCCACAAACCAGGAAAAAATTTGGAAAGAAAATAAGAAATCAAATAGTTATTGGAAGAGGATTAAAATCTGTAACTGCCAATAACTGGACAGGAGCAGCAGACTCACAACCCTGGGACACAAAAAATAAATAATGCCAATACCCTTAGGAAAATACTAAAAGAAATTAAACTAAGAAAGAATGGTAAAAAGAGTACTGAGAGAATGGCAACAAATAGGAGGAAGATATGCATTATAGCATCATTGGAGCGGCCATGACCAAGAATGCTAACTGAGGGCAACAACTGGTGAAAGCTCTGTGACTGAAAACTATTCTCTGACAGAAACTTTAATCAAAAATTAGAATTTGAAGATACTTGATATATATTTATATTCACTAATAGTAAGAGAAAACATTTATAGCCCGAAGGTCTTCAAAAACTATACATTTCCTGTCACAATTTCATCAGGTCTATATTATTTCCTTGAAAGATATCTCCATTAAATCCCTATTCACTGACACAACTAAATCAAATGCTGCATTCAGCGAACAATCACTAGATCAAAGTTTTTCCCTGGTAAATTGACTATATGACCAGCATCATAAATTAGCCCTTTTTCACACTGCAGTATGAATTTGGAGTTGGTATATATAAGTGTGTGTGTGTGGGGGGGGTGAAGCTCCACACTTTTATGAGTGTAAAATTATGTAGATAGTATTACAATTGCTCTGGTGGCCAAGTAGTTTCTTTCCCTAGGAAAGACATTCAATATTTGTAACACTTGTTGAATGGCTGCTCAGTGGGTAGTGATCAATAAACAGCTGTTCAATGGAGACATCTTTTGAGGAAATAATATAGACCATTCCGTCTGCTTGGTTAAGAGAGAAAAGACTTCAATGTGAGACATTCAAAAAATGGTACTCAGAATTCTTCTGTTAAAAAATATACCTGGTCACTAATATCTAGTAGGCAGGATGCATTACTAAAAATGGAGAAACTGGACACTAAAATAGAAAGTTTCAAAGAAGAATCCAGATGAAGGATGAACCATTTAGAAGTTTTTATAAAACAACAAGGTGCACAAATCAGCAGTATAGAATACGCTTTAAATAATCATGAAAGGAAAATAACTGAAGGTGAGTCTCAAACTGAGTTTGTTTTAAATGAAAATAATGGGCTTATAGGTGAAGTAGAAGATTTCAAAAATAGACTGAGATGAAACAATATCAGAATGTATGGCATACTTGAAAAATATGAGGGAGACGATATAATAAACTTCTTAACACAACCTGGCTGCACAGAATGTTAAATTTACCTAAAACCTTATTGTTTTGGATTGTAAGGACACATAGAGCCTTGAGATAACCTTTAAATAAGGAAAACTCATCACCACATTCAATAATAGTTAAGTTTATGACCAGCAAATAGTGAAAAAGAATGGTCCAGTCTATCTATCTATCTATATATATATATATATATATATATAGGTCTGCTTTTATTTGTCCAAATTACATTTCGTTAAAAAATAATACGGCCTGACTTCTGTGAAAGTGCACAGAACCGAACCATTAATAAAATTAAATTTAACATTATTATGACAGTTTTTCACCCCCACATCCCTGCTACTTTATATATACTAACCATTAATAAAATTAAATTTAACACTCTTATGACAGTTTTGCACCCCCCACATCCCTGCTACTTTATATATACTAATTCTGATATCGCACTACAGTGGAGAAACAAGTATATTCCCTTATCACCACTGTAGCATGCAGTGATAGTGTTAAATTTAATTTTATTAATGGTTCGGTGAACCGTGATTCGTGAAAGTGCACTTTGAAGCTTGAAGCTACCCCCTCCACACCCTTGCTACTTTATATATACTAACTCTGAGATCGCAATACAGTGGCTAAACAGATATATTCCCTTATCCCCACTGTACCATGTTGTAATAGTGTTAAATTTTATTTTATTTATGGTTAGGTGAACCATGATTCACATGGTATATATATATATATATATATATATATATATATATATATATATATATATGGTTCCCATTCAGAAGCCTGAAACATCATAAGCCTGAAAATCAAAATCCTGAAACCAAAAGCCTGAAAATTCAGAATCCAGAAAACTCAAAATCCTGAAAGCCCAAAATCCTGAAAGACCAAAATCCTGAAACTCAAAATCCTGAAAACACAAATAATGCTAATATGTCACTATAAAGACACTAATATCTACCAACTGATATTTGTCACTATTGCATACATGCCTAACCTGTGCCCTAACCCCTAACTCACGTAAACTGCCTCTAACATAAAACCAAAACCACAACACCACACCCCCCGCACCATGACCTAACACCACAGGGCTAACCACAATGACATCAGTATGTCTATTTTGTGTTTTCAGGATTTTGGTCTTTCAGGATTTTGGGCTTTCAGGATTTTGAGTTTTCATATATATATATATATATATATATATATATATATATATATACATATATATGGGTCTACTTCATATGACTGAAATTTCACTTGACTGAAATTGATTTGACTGAGACCAAAACACTAACAGTTCAAAAGACTGAAAACTCATTTGATTGAAACTTATAACACTGACACATTAAAGTAAAAGGTATATGCCCTTTTCGCCACTGTGATCCTGGAGTTAGTATATATAGTTAGGGGGGGGCACAGTCCCCCATATTGGAGGTGTGGGGATGAAGACCCCCACATAGTTTAGGTAAATATTGTTTTCTGCAAAGAGTTATTCATTGCAGTTATAAATATCCAGTCAAATGAGTTTGCAGTTTTTTTGAACTGTCAGTGTTTTGGTCTCAGTCAAATGAATTTCAGTGTATATATACACATTTAAAAAAATTACTATTCAAGTAAAGTAATGAGTAAAAGGAAATCATACTTGCAATTGATTAAATAACCTAAAAAGAACTTTATTAATGCAACTTTGATGTTTCCTGCAAAAATCAAAATATTTCTTTCTGAAGAAATTAAAGTATTTGACACACTAGATAAATCATCTACACTTGTTAATAATAAAATTCTTAGCAACACTGAATAAATGTACTGGAATGCTACATTTTTCAAGAGTGAGCTGAATTCATGGAAAATTGCTTCTAAAGTTAAAAAGCTTCTTAAAAACAAGTAAAGGGTTCATTTAGCACTTTAAACTTCAAACCATATGTAAGTATGTATTTATGTTTTAAACAAAAGCATTTTACATGATAGGGTATATAATTAGTTAGTCTTACTATATTTATAGAGAAAGACTTAGTATATTTCATTTAAAATAAACTTCTAATTGCATTTCTAAATCTTAAATATTTCCTTATGAGAATGATGTTAAATTATAACTAATAGAATTGGTCATTTTAATGCTATATAAGATAATAATTTTATTTGTTTTAATTTTACTTAGTTTGGGCATTGCTAGGTTAAATGAATGGGAGATTTTAGAAATGCAAATTATATAAAATAAGGTAGAATATCAGTAGACAAATAAAACAGAAAAATATATTTTAATAGCAAACTACTTAGAGGGAAGACTTATTTTACATGTACCTGCATATGACAGAAATGTAAATGTATAACATCTCTAATAATTTTCACAGAAAATTACCTAAAAACTTTTGAAAATATCCTGAAAATTGAAATCTGAAATATGGTTACATGAGTGTTGAAGTTTTTTTGCATATTATATGTAATTGGATTCCCTAACACTACCTGAAATAACTAATTTCATTGGTCAGATCTGTAATTTGAATGTTTTATTGCTGAGTCAGTTCTTTCATTTTGATAGAAAGTAGAGTAGATTTTTTAAGATGTTTGAACCTTGGAAAGGAGAATGCGGCTTGAAATGAGCCTTGTGTAACTTTTAAATACACTTAAGGCTGAGAATGTTTTTGACTCTGTTGAGTAGCAACATATTCCTTTTAAACTTAGTAATACATATGTTTTATATGAATTAATTTAACGAGTCAAATATTTTTAGATATTTTGATAGTTATATTAAGAGTGCTATACAAATTTAAGATATAGAAACTTGTACTTTTAAAATAAATCCAGAGCTTTTGATAGAGTTATAAAATGGGTAAACATCTTTCAGCATGATAAATATATATATGCATTGATTTTCCTGTTGAATAATAGTTTGAAAAGCTTAGATTGCCTGTCACCTGTAAGTTTGCATACAACTTATATTTTCAGGTCCCACTCTGTTCTACTTGTTTATTGAAATATTTAGTTATAATAATGTTAAATAAACAAATAATTTAGGAATATTTAATAGATAATTATACTACTCTTGCATAAATACATATGTATTACATTATTTGTCAGCTTATTTATTATTTGTGATTAATAGAAGTGTATTATTAAACTTTTATGTTGCAATGGGGATAGTTTTATATGGCAAAATATACAACTAAGTTAGTAGTCTCTTAATTTTTAGCTTACATATAGCACCATATTAATTATTTGTAATCATAGTAGCTAGTTGCTAGTTTTTGATGATTTTTTAGGTAAAACAGATAGTTTAATAGTCTGTCTATTTGACAGGCAAACTAGGAACGTTGATATCCATGGTAGGTTGTGTTTTGTTAGTAATATATATATATATATATATATATGTATAGTTACAGCTGTAGACTTGTTTCTGGTCTTTTTTTACTTATGAATTTTAGTAGCTTAGTTTGTAGAAAAGACAATTTGAAAAATGCAGAAAGTTGAGATAGCGTTAGAGGAATCCATTAGAGTCTTAGAACTACAGTAATATGATAGTTAGATGTGTCATATTATCTCTTGGTAAAAGGAGCCTCAAATACACAGTATAGATAGGTTTAATCTATTGTTTATTAATGCAAATGGATTAAATAATGGCAATAGATAGTTTTAACCTAGTGTTTATTAAAGTAAATGGATTAAATAATGGCAACAAAATGAAATCATTAATGAGATATTTCAAATGAAATAAAGGAGACATCATATTCTTGTAAGAGACTCACATAATAGATAAAGATATTTAATATCAAAATAACTTAGGTTACAAAATGTTATCGCCTGCTTCTATTAACAAAAACAGGATAAGAAGTGCAATACTTTGAAGAAAACTACTGTAATGTCTAGAGCCATGGAATCTATTAATGGTCCCAAAGAAATGTATACATTTGTAGTATTAAATAAAATAGTAAACTCTGTACACTAGCTAATTTTATTGTATCCTTAGAATAGGTGCAAGAGTGGCTAAAAATAACTTAAACTTATTCCAAAATCATTGTAAGGGTAGTTTAATTTTAGCTAGATATTTTAATTGCATATGCAGTATAGAAGATACAAGTGAACAGAATAAAGCTAAAATTCTAACATCAGCCAAAGCTCTAAACAGATGGGTTAGTAATAATTATCTAGTTAATTTAGCAGTAAAAACAGAAGATAATTCTATTGTCTTTTCACCCACTATTCTTATGCACTTGAGACACAAACTAGAATTGGCAGGTTTTATGCTTCAACAGATTTACTTAATAAAGTTAATTATTTCAAAACAATTCATTGCCTTTTATCTGATCATAATGCACTAAGTATTAATATGTCAATGTGAAGCCATACTATGGGATTCCATATAAATGCTCATTGAAGACAGAATGGGAAGATGGTCTAGTATTAAAAATGAAAGAGTGGGATAAAGAGCTACTAGAAATACAAGATAATATACACAAAATGAGGTCTGAACAACAAAGAATGAACTCATTAAAAATTAATGACAAATAATTAAACAATTTTAACATATAAAGTGGATATAGCTTTAGAAAAATTAAAATCGTACAGTTATGCAATGATTCGAAAAAGATTCTTCACAGATTACCTAATAGAAGTAAGATGTTAAGCAAAAATCAATAATACCCATAATCCTCACTCTAATAAGCTTACTTCAAATATAGAGGAAATGCTTAACATGTTTAAAACATTCCATGAGGATCTTAATAAAGATAAAAAATAATAATTGTGATTATTGCAAAACTGATAAGCATTAAAATAAAAATGTTACTGATAAACTTAATAATCAGTGAATTTCTGTGTTGAAAAAGCCTATTACCTTAGTAGAAGTTAGAAAAGTTAAAAAAATGGAGAAGTTCCAGGGTTAGATTTTTTAAGTATGGAATTATATAGTCGACTTCCATTAAATATTTTAGAATTACTGAGTGAACTTTTCAGGATAACTCAGAGTGACATAATAATTCCTCCATCATGGAAATTTTCTGTAATCTCACCTATACACCCTATCCATAGAGTGGTTAAATTATATGTGTACTAACACACTTGTCCTAAGGTTCTTAGACTTCATCAACTCCAATGCCCTCGACCAGTTGGCTG
The DNA here is from genome assembly GCF_019279795.1 of Protopterus annectens. Classification (NCBI taxonomy): domain Eukaryota; kingdom Metazoa; phylum Chordata; order Ceratodontiformes; family Protopteridae; genus Protopterus; species Protopterus annectens. The sequence continues at coordinate 1,454,599,718 of NC_056743.1, forward strand.
ACACCCCCACAAGGGGCACAAACATTATGGATCTGGTGTTCACTAACATAGATGATTGTTGCACCACCCCATTTATGTGGCTCTTCCTACAGAGGTCTGATCATAAATTACGGTCTTGAAGAGATAGGAATAAACACCAAAAAATCAAGCTGTTCAGCGTAAAATAACTGCATGTTCTCCCTACTAATAAAGGCATCATCAGAGTTGTGTATAAAAAACGCAGTAAAGATTAAATAACATCATTTGAAAACACACCCTCCTTAAATACACCAATCAAAATCGTACATTTCAAATATTTCAACTATTTAAAGTTCCAATGTACTCTTTTTTGAAAAAGTGTATAAATATTGTTACAAAAAATATATATCTACAAAAATACATCCTATCAATAATATATTACTCAACAGTGATATTGTAAAAGTAAAAATAAATAAAAATAAAATAGTTAAAATAAAAATTTACTAACACACAACAACTAAATGAATAAAAACTACTCTATGTGACCCAGCTCGGCTATCTCTTCAAGACCGTGTTTTAGTGGATGTGAGCTGATCATAAATTAGTCTATTCAAAGTAATAATAACAGCTGACTCCCCATTAGCAATAGCTAGTATAAAAAACTTCTCCAAGTCATTTACAACGTAATACGTGGCTGCATTACTAGCTTCATAGCCACTGCCCTCACTGATGGTATGGACACCTATACTGGGATTTACAACAATGCCTTGTATAAGCATCTATACAAATGTATTGACTAAGCTGTACCTGATGGGATCAAAACAAGATCCTCAAGAAAGAATAAGCCTGCCTGGTGGACATCCATCATTTATAGGTTATTCAGTAAGAAAAAGAAACTGCTGTCCAAGAGCAGGAAGGAACAGTCTCTGAATTGGCAGCATTCCCTCCTCAGCTTAATCAAGCAAGTAAGACACCTTGTAAAGCTAACTATGAATACAAATAACATCCTTCTCTAAGGATAACCATAAGGCCTTTGTTGGCCACATCAGAAATCTTAAGGGAAAAACAAAGATCTGCAGCGGACTGGTCGTTAATGACACAACAATATACTGAACCCACAGAAATAGCCAACCTGCTAGCTGACAGCTTTAGTGAAAACTTCTTTCACCTGCCCCAGCCACATATCCCCCAAAGCATCCCTACCACCTGCCCTCCACCTAGTATCTCCAAGGAGCAGGTTGTAAACACTGTCTCCAAAGCCATAAACACAGCCACTATGGGGCCTGATAACATCTCAGGCTGTGTTCTAAATGGACTAAAACAAGAGCTAGCTGTAGGGAGGGGATGTGCATAATGGAGGGCATGTGTATTGGATTACTACTAAATGTGCATTTAGACGGCATTTGATGGGTGTGGAGAGGGTTTTGCATACTTGAAAGGATTCTGAATTTGTTAGATCAAGCACATGAGAAGTAGAGATGATGAGAAGATAGTTTAGATAAAGAGATAGAAAACACTTCTTATAGAGCATGAAAATGCACTGGTAGGAAAACAGCTTATCACTCTTCAAGATTTTGGGTGAGTGAGAAATCAGGCAAATGGTTGGCAATTAAGGTGAAAGAATGTGGATAAGCAGTATTTTGTCATTGATAGCATGGGATAGAACTAAAGTGTGGTAACTGGAACATGTCCTAAATGTATTCTGGGAGAGCTATTTAGCCCTATACAAGTCATCTGGGAAAGATAAATGGGAGACTATGAGAGACTCCTGCTGTTTTAATTGTAAAGGGGCTGTTTAAAATCAGGAAGAGAAAACGGTTTTAGACAATGATATTTCTTCTTTGGAGGTTCAATAAGCAAATACAATTTTGAAGGGAAGGAAATATAGGGTAATAATGGCTTTTCTGGGGGAATTTTATAAACCATATTAGGGATTGCTTGTGGAATACTTAACATTAGTCTTTAATTCTGGAGCATGAGGGGAGTGTTACTTGAGTCTTTCACAAGAGCATTGTTGGTCTTACTTCCCAAAGCACCAAATGATATGAAAGTGCCACACAACTACTTAACTATTTATTTAAATAATGTTGACACTAAGATTTCAATATTGATAATGGCAAAGACAATTTAGAGACTTTTACCTCAGTTAGTTGGAGGATTTGTTACGAGGTGTACCCCTGAGATGAATTGGTGGAAGTTAAGATGTTTTTTGAGCAGTGCTGAGACAGAAAAATGGACACATGCAGAGATTGTTCTTTTTAATATCAAAAAAAGCTTTTGATTCCCTGTGGTGGTAATTTTTGTTTGGTGTACTAGATGGGAGAGGTTTGTGACTTGGGTAAACGTGCCACATCAGAAAATGAGAATGAAAGTGTTAACTAATCAAAGGTTTTCCCAGGATATGGGTATTATGAAAGCCACCAGACAAGGATGTGCTTTATCCCTGACCAGGTGTATTTTAGCCATACAACTTTGACACAGAGGATTTTAGCTCAACTTCAGACCATTCAACGTAATAGGAAATATTTTGGTTTATCTGTAGATGATTGTGTCCTTATCACTGACAGGTTAGATTTGGTTATACTAGTGACTCTAAGGGGTTTTGAGGAATACAAATATGCTTCTGGTTTGGAAAGTAATTGGAATAAAACAGTTCAGGTTAGGGCAGGAGAAAAAGGGAATGTGATTGTGGAGCTGATTATATCTAGGAAGGAAATATTGGAACACTTGGTGCGAATATGACAGAGAGTCAAAAGGAGCAATTATTCTGACCTTATTCACTCAGTCCCTTTATTGCTAGCAATTTGCTCTAAAAGAGTTTTAACACTGACAAGGAAGATTAATTTTATTCAAATGTTGATCCTGACCAGAGTCTAATGCAGAAATTTGTCACTTAAAATTTCAGATAGTAGGTAGAACTCAAATGATTTGTGATGCATTTGTGTGGAGTGGAAAGGATGCTTGGATAGCAAGGAAATAGGGGTGGGGGATGAGGAATGCCTAATTTTGCTTTGCATGCATTGGCTTCTGCAGTGGAGGTATTTTGGGAGAAATGTGTATGCAGGATGAGGGTGTAAGAGATGAAAGGATTGATGAACACCACTGCAGGGAGATTCTTTATGTACTTGTCAAGACTTTAAAGGGGTCTGGAGTGAGATTAATTAGAGTTATAGGGATGGGATTGTGAAATAACCCCTGCATAAAAAGTTCTGAATAGTCAGTTTTTTGGAAACTATTGGCAAAGAGAGATATTAACTCTGTTGATTGTTTAACACAAAAGTAGAAACTAGGTCTTTTGGAGTTTTATGATTGGGAAGATTTTAAGAATAAAGATGATCTGTCAGAGAGAGCATCATTGCAATTTGAGCAGATAAAACATGAATCAATGGGCTGGATTAGGGACTTAAATAATTGCAGGTCAGAAGGTAAGTTGAATTTCAGTGAGGAAGTATCCAGACATGGATGGGTAGCAAGGGACTGTGTACTTCACAAGTGCAACAGATTATAAGATTCATAGGTTCATAAGGTGTACTAGGCTAATGGCCCTGGAGCCTATATAAGCCTAGCCGAAGAAGATTCCCTGCCATCATACCACCCAAAGCTAGTTCCCAGTGCCCCTGTCAAGCATGGCCACTGAAGTAATCCCTGGGGTGAACTTCCTATTGTCCATCCACTTGTCAAGATTTCTCTTAAAGAGGGCCAGTGAAGTGCTCTGCTTGATGTGAATGGGAAGTTTGTTCCAGAGTATGGGAAGTCTCTGGGTTAGGAACCTGTCCCTCCAGCATGTTCTGTTTATTGTGGTAATGAGGTTTAGGTCCCTGGAGTGTGTGGCATGGAGGGATTGGGATTTCTTTAGGTGTAGCATATCTAGCAGCTCTGGGTCAGACATGGCTTTGTAGGTCAGGCAGAGATCGACTCTAAGTAGGCGATAAGAGACAGAGTATAGCTGGAGTTTTTTGAGTCTGTCCATATAGGGCATGTATCTAAGGCATAAGATCCTCTTAGTGAGGTATTTTGTGGCCTTTCCAGTTGTTGTAGGTGTCTAGTGAGGTACATACCAAATAGGGGGTTGTATTCTATAATAGGTCTAATGTGGGATGAGGAGACAGGGAGTATGACCTCTTTCTTCCCGAATGAGAAACCTTTTGTAAAGAGATGTGCCACATAGAAGGACTTTCTGGCTACAGTGGCAATGTGGTTATCAAAGCAAAGGTTGCAGTCAACCTGTGTCCCCAGATCTTTTATCACACCTTCGGTGTTTATTGGACTACTGCCTATGTGGTAGTTCATGGGCACCAATTTTTTCCCAAAGGGAATGACAATGTACTTTTTGGCATTGAGCTTAAGGCCATGGTTCTGGCACCAGTCATTGGTGTCAGTGAGGCCTTTTTGTAGAATGTCTGTATCAGTTGGAGAATCAATAATGGCGCCTAGTTTGCAATCATCTGTGAATTTGGTCACCCAGAGTCCCTTTGTGTTGCCTGAACTTCAGAGTAGATGCCAAACAGGAGAAGACGTAGGACCAATCCTTGTGTGTAGAACACCACTTGTAAATGGTCGGTAGTCAGATTTGAAGATGGCTACTTTTAAAGTGTGGGTTCTATCAGTGAGCCAGTTGGCAACCCATCTTATGACATAGGGGTTTATGCCTAGTTTAATGAGTCTATCTATGATTCCTGAGTGAGGGATGGTGTCAAAGGCCTTGGCAAGATCTAGGTAGGCTGTGTGAACTACCTTGCCAACATCCACAGCTCTGGTGACAGACTCAAAGAAGTCTATCAGGTTGAGCAGGCATGAGCTGCCTTTCACAAACCTAAACTGCGTGGGGTCCAGAGTTTGGACAGTCCCTATGTCCTTATTTATAAGGTCCACGATAATACACTCCATAGCCTTACATATCAGACTCATCAGACTAATGGGGCATTAGTTCCCAGGGTCTGTGGTCACTCCCCCTTTGTGGAGTGGGATGACCATAGCAGTGCGCTATTCAGTAGGAACAAAGCCTGAAATGAAGCTATGATTGAACAGGGTACTCAGGTGTGGTGCCAGTTCACTTTGTAATTCATGTAGAACATAGCCAGGGATATTATTAGGTCCCATGGAAGCTATATTCTTGGCTTTGGACAGTGCGGTTTTTACCTATGCAGCTGTGATAATAGGGACGTGGCATTCCTCAGGTATTGTGATAGGCCCTTTAGGGGGTGAAAGGGGGGTAAAGTTCCCACTTTACCTGTCGGCCAATATGTTGGCAATATCAGTTGGTTCTGTATATGTATTGCCATTGTGCTGTAACTCAGAGCAGATCTGAGTATTGCCATGTAGATTCTTGACATAACTATAGAATGCCATGTGGTTGTCTTTAGAATCTGCAGCAATTTTATTTTTGTAGCTAGCTTTAGAGGATTTGATGATGGATCTCATTTTTTAGCTGAGGCTAACAAGGGAGTTTTTCCAGTCTTGGAAAGTGACCCTTTTCTGCAACAGTTTTTTCCTTCTGTTGTAGTTTGTTTATGGTGGGGGACCACGAGATTGGTTCCTTTTTTTTTGGAGAAGAGCACCTTGGTTCTGTTTGGTATGGCCTGTTCCATGTACTTGTGCATGTGCTCATAGAATGAATTGGTGTATGATTCAGCAGTTATGTACCTATTTTTCATTTGCATGAATGTCGTGAAGTTACCCACCTCTGTTTTTAGAAGCCCAAAATTGGCTTTGGAGAAGTTTTTTATGGTGTTTTCCTTTAGGAAGGGTCAGGGTGGGGTGTGGATATCCATGGTGATTAGCTTGTGGCCAGATCTGACCGGGGGGGGGAGTTGATTACTGGTGTAGAGCAATGGTCACCCATGTTAGTAATGACCAGGACAAGGATGTTTCTACCTCTGGTGGGGGTAAGAATGAGATGGTCCAGAGCGTTGGAATTAATTAATTCCAGACAACTTTGAGCAAGTATGTTGGTACCTGAGAAATTTTTTCCAGTTAATGGAGGGTATCTTATCTTAATTAAGCATACGTATAGGAAAGACATGGAAAACATATGACTGAAATATCAGGAAAGGGAAGGTGTTCATTTTAATGAGGTGCAATGGGAGTTTTATTTTAGGTTAGGGGCAAGATTCAGAGTTCTTAATTCTGTATGGAATACTACATAAAGTGGTTACATTAGTGGTCCAGGATACCTCTTAGGTTTCAGGAGAGCACAAATGGGAGGATGCAGTATGTCAGAAATGTGGAAGGAAGGGTACTAGCATTTTACACATATTTGGGAACATGATGTTTTTGATACGATGGGAGAAAACAGTCATGGAGTAGGAGAATATTTTTTGAAGAGAGTAACCAGAAGGATGGAGTTCTGCCTATTAACACCATAATATTATTTTGATGTCTATAAAGTCTGCTTCAGTAAAGGCCACTTTTGTACTGTTTTCTCCTTTGTTGTCAGAACTTGTGTGCTAAGTTCACCCTCATTCAATTCCCCCTTTAATATTCTAATATCTCTTATTTTAGAGATGTTCTGTTTTAATATTTTTTCTAAGATTTGGTAATAACCTTCTTACCCACCAGTAGCAAGATATTTAATAGATTTGTCTAATGCAAATCCATGATAGCTAAAATGTCGTAACCTATTGCAAAGAAGGAAGGCATAAGAGAGACAAATCCTGGCTAAATGTTACAGTATTCCTGCAGTTTCTTTTTAAGTTGGGAAAGGCTAGTCGAATCCAAAAAATATGCCTCCAGTTCCACAGTTTACAGCATTACATCTCCAGCAAGCTGAAGAAGTCAGTGGATGCATCCTCAAAATTATAGGGGAAACAAAGCTGTTTAAATAGGCATGGCCATCCAAAGAAGTTAAATTGTCTAGATTTTTTTGGCATATCAGACTATGAAGGGTACTTTTGCCCACACTTCTGCATGTATTCGGATGTTAAGCTCCATTGCCACATAACTCTAAATTTATTAATAAAATGAAGTATAGAGCCTATAAGTGTTTTATAAATACTTGAATTACTTCCTTAACCTAGTTCCAGCTGTTTTTCATCTCTATTTTATGTAGAACAACCAATCCTTCTTAGCAGAAGATCCAATTTTTTAGTCTTAAATTTTCCCAGGAAAAGATAGATTGAATTATCAATTGATTTATCCTTTGTTGACTAGGTTAGTCCCATTAGTCCAGTGGCTGTTTTTCAGGTGTGACCTTAGTTGGTATTTATACTACTAGGAGAAATTTGGCCGGGGCATTGGGGAACTGCATCCATCTGAACTAAGACTAACGTAAGCAGATGGGACCTTAATTTAAAATATGGTGATCATATTCCCCCCGAAAGAACTCCCTAGATCACAAAGTATTATATATATTAATATTGTTTTATTAATGAAGCTTTATATAGCCACTAATTGGTTAGACCCATCTAAAACATCATGGGAAAACTTTTGAGTTTTGGCAACAAGGCATATATTAGCTCATAAACTACTTTTAAATCTGCATAATAAAAATATTAATAATCCAAAAATTTGGGAACAGATATTTAATATTATACTAGCATAATACTTTTAACTTGAAGGTATTAACAATTATTTATATGTTTGGAGAGAATTTTGTAATCAAACTGTCTATTACTTGAAATGTTATTAATTATTCTTTGTTTTTCTTCTATTATTAGTGTTTCACATGGAAGCATTCTTGTAAATATTGTATATTTGTTTGGTGTGATGGTTAGTGATATTAGCTAGTAGTTTTGATTTTTTCTAAAAATGTTGTTCTTGTTTTTAATTGTGTATGAAAATAATACAATAATAAAGATTTATTATGGAAAAAAAATATGGTGGTCAAATACAAGGTGATGATGATCCAATATAAGATAAAAGAAATAATCTTCCTGACTTGCTTTCTTCAAATGTTCTTTGAAAGTTATTCCATGTCATTGTTTGATTCCCCAGCCAATAAATGATCCCAAAATTTTGAAGATGGAAATCTAACCAATCTTAAGAGTATTCTATAATGCCACAGGCTCCATCATCTATCCAAATGAATTGAAAACAGAACTTTAAATCAATTATATGTGTTAGTTTTTAGTGCTAAATGTGATAGCATCAAAGACTCCATTTCTATGTTATGTGATTCCTTTCCGTGTAGAACTTTGCTTTCACCTATTTTTTTATACAATTCATCTATTCCCTTATCTGACCTTTTAAAAATTTACTACAGATAGCTGTAGACAGATCATCAAATAAATAATAAAGCAGTTTAACCTGCTGCAAATTTGCAAATGAGGAATGACCAGTACCTAAAGAATAAGGCAATGAAGGAATATCCCATCTTTTCTGTCCAAAAGAAAATTAGTTATAATCTTTTCCATGACAATAAAAAAGCCTTTTTGAAGTAGATATGCCATACCTTTAAAGTACACAACAGAAAGGATAATGCAATGCATGCTATCCCTTGTATTTTCTGAGAGAGTTCAAAACAGACTTTTCCATTTCTGGAAAAAAAAAAACCTTTTTGTTTTAATTACAATAATGCAATAAGTGGCCTGAACTAGTTTTATTACTGATTTCTATGTCTAGGTAAGTAATCGGATTTGGTCCCCCCAGCCCCCCCCCCAAAAAAAAAAGAATACTCTTTCATCATACATATGGAGGAAATGTAATGAATCTTAGCAACTTTTGCCAGATGTAAGTTAACTTTGTAACCTGCAAGATCACCAAAAGCAGCCTTGACAAGTCCCATTCTGGAGAGAGTTTTTTTGCTGATGTTAAAATGAAGACACTTTATTAACAGAATTTCTCATTCTGGTCACCAGGAAAGAGGGGAATAGGACAACCCTACCTAGTGCCTTTAGTCTAATTTATTACAAGGGAAATGTTTTAACCTATTTTTATACATGGAGTCGAGCAAGAGCCCAGAGATCATAGAAATGGCAACATTTGTCCGGAATCCCTATTACAAAAAAAAAAAGAAAATCCAGGAGACCCTGTCAGAAGCCTTCATGTCCAAGCTAGTAAACATCAATGCACAGGCAGTTCTGTAGGCATCCTCAACTAGTAAAAATGTTTTAGTTATTTGAGCCCCCAGATAAACATTGTTTGATTAGCACGTGCTAAATAAGGGAGTAGCAAAAAAAGCCTTATAGCCAACACTGCCATGAAGAAGTTATAGTCATGATTAAGAATAGAAATGGGACTTAACAGATAAGCAGTTTTGCATTCTTAATAGGTTTAAGAATCCCTGAGATAATAGATTTGTCCCTGTCTTCTTCAATAAACACATCACACCAAATGACATTTGATGACCTTAAAGTTCAAGAAACATAACTATATTAAACAATATTTTAATTTATTAATCATAGCATGAACATCCATATAACCATTTATTAGGGCAGTGTAATCTTGCTCACCCTTACTAAATAAGCTGCGTCCTCACCTCCGCTCACTTACTTTAATTACCAAGCAGCATCCCATCACTCACATTCATTCCCCACCTTGATGAATTAAACATCAAATCCCCTTTTACTAGGCAATATAACTACTCTCTCCCTAACCAAATAAGCTGTGTTCTCACCTCCGCTCACTTACTTTTACTTATAAAGCAACATCCCATTGCTCACTTTCTTTCCCCAGCTCATTAAATTAAACATCCAACACCCAAGGAGGAACAGAAGAGGGACAAACCTGTACCCTTCTCTGCCTAAACACACAACCTTATAAAATAACCATGCAATCCTCAATGTTCCTAAAAGAGGGAGGGAGGGCAGATAGGAAGTTCACTCCAAAATCTAATTCCTAACCCAGTTATATACACACACATAACCAGTTAAGCCCCTCCTTACACTTACCTCATTTCCTCACAACCTTCCTACCTTCTCAATTTAACCCTTCCATCCCCACCACCCTAATTAACTTTCTTCCACTACTGTCTTAACTCCCATTATTATTCCTCCCTAACCCACCCCTGAAGATGTCCCAGGGCAAATTGATTTGTTCTCAAACCTCATTTGTTTCTATGGTGAGGATCTCCACTGTAACCAAAATTAATTTGGCTAGCTGTACAAAATTATAAACAGCTTTGTTTATTCCAAAGGAATATATTTCAAAAGGGATACCATACAGGCCAAGAGTGTTCTTTGGCTTGATTTTTCAACAACAATTTCACTTCTACAGAAGTTAAGATACTTTGGAAGGCATTCATCTGTGCAGTTGTTAAAGATGGCAACTGTACAGAGATTAAGTAGGTCATTATTCAAAAGAAATAGTCTTGCTGGTGGAGAAGTTCAATATATAGATATTCATAAAACAAAAATAATGCAAATTCTCTTAATATATCTATAGAGGTAAGGATAAGTCATGACATTCAGGGCCAATCACTACTGTACTGGCCTTTACACTGTCTGCTGATGTAAAGGTCAAGTATTTTTGAGATTTAGGGGACGCTTAAAAGTATGCAAGTTTCTTATCAGGTTCTTAATAGCAAACTCAGTTTTATATTGTTATTCCTTAACCCACAAAAAGAGTTTGTCAGTATGCAGGATGTCTAAAGGTTCCTAGGTAAAATATGAAAGTATGCATTATGTTTATCACAAACTGAGACTTCATAATCTCATATCAAGATTGAGAACTTCTTCTTAAAGTATTCCTGTTGTGCAACGTAATCATGAGGAAATAGTCCTATAAAACTTTTCCGGGAGTTAAACAAATAAGCTATTGTTGTTTCAAGTGCCTCCCCCCTTGTCACAATTAAAGATGGGTCCTATGGTGAATGAGATAATTAAAGGTATCTAATTGCCAACTTATAAGTAAGGGGCCATCGTCTGATTTTGTTAATGACAGAATTTGAAATTTCTCTAGCATGTATCCATACTCCCTGAAAACTGAAATTTTAACAATCTTAGAGTACATTATAAAATGCAAATATAAGCATGTGTTGAGCAACTATGGTTAAAAGGTTAGGTGGAAAACAACCATCAACCTTATATGACCTAGGGACGACATTCCCTAATGAACCTGCCTGAAAAGGCCAGGGGTTACTCAGAGGAGCAATTAGTTTTTTTCATGGTAACAGGTAGAGATCTGGGATAAAACTCATAGATTTAGGTTAAGGCTATGTCAAAGGAATGCATAGAAAGGTTTTGAGAAGGAGTAAGTGCACTTTGTGACATGACATGCATCCTTTGGAGAGTTTAACTCGTATCTTGAAACAGAATTGGCATATTATAAAGTCAGACAAGACCCTGGATCATTTTAATTTAAAAATGTCCTACAGAACATCTCCAGGTATAGGAGATTGCATTGTGAATGGAGAGGAACAGAGGATGAAAGATAATAAAGACTGTTCTACTTCAAAATATCTGTATCTGGATAACAGACCTTTTTTAGGTTTAGGACCCTTGAGATTTGTAATCGCTATCAGATGGTTGCATTTTTGCCTTTAGATGCATATGTAATAAATATTATATACAGCAAACAAAATTAGAATACAAGAGCATATTAAGGAAATCAAGAATGTCTCTTTTACATGTCCCACAATATTAAACTTCCTTAAACAGCATGATCAGGATTTGTATTGTGTATGTTTCACAATCCTGCTGTCTTATTACAATTTGAATTTTTTTCTATAAAAAGAAGCATTGTTTATTTCTTCATACAACACTTAACAACCTTAAGGTTTTAATAGTAAAATCTTAGTGTTTTATTAATATTTATTACTAAAAGTGACATTAGGAATCAGTATATTAGAGGGTCAGCTCAGGTTGGACGGTTTGGAGACAAAGTCAGAGAGGCGAGATTGCATTGGTTTGGACATGTGCTGAGAAGGGATGCTGGGTATATTGGGAAAAGGATGCTAAGGATGAAGCTGCCAGGTAAGAGGAAAAGCGAAATGCCTAAGATAAGATTTATGGATGTGGTGAGAGAGGACATGCAGGTGGTTGGTGTGACAGAGCAAGATGCAGAGGACAGGAAGAAATGGAAACAGATGATCTGATGTGGCGACCTCTAACAGGAACAGCCAAAAGAGAAGAAGAAGAAGACTAAAAGTGACTATGTTTTATTAAATATGTTTCTTTAAGTGTGTTTTAATATATGATTGCAGTCAGGTTCCCTCCCTTTGTAATGCTTCACAACCTTATGGGTAGAATAACAAGAATGAAGTACATATTGTGAATATTTATTACTTAAACTTGTTATTTTAAACATGTTTCAATGTTTTATTATATACGTGCCTTTACATTTATTTAATAAATTAAGTCACTGAACTGGTAATCTGCTGGCATTTTCTAATAGGAAAACTAGAATTGGTATGTATTTAAAAATTATTGCTTTTGATCTTTTCAGAACTTTTGAAGGGGAGCAGCTGAATCACTAGTTATTTTTTTTAAAATAATGCATTTTTTAAACTACAGTTGCCATCATGGCATTTAAATTGGATTCTGTTTAATTTGGCAGCCTTTTCAAGGTGGAATAGTGAATACCTAAATGTAACTTTGAACACAGCAAAAATAAGCATTTTTATTAGAATTAGGAACAACATTTTCACTTTCTATATTAGCTGTTTTCTCTTTCCATTTTAACATTTTCAGTCCTTCTTTTACATTTGGATAAGGAAAAGCTGAAATACCAGCATGGTCTAAAACAGAAGACAGATTCAGGAAATTTTCTGTTAAATATATTTGTGATAATAATAGTGGGATATTGTTAAGGAATATTGGACAAGTTAGTATACCATGTACGACCTTTTTAAAGTATTATCTTAGATGTTTACTGCATTTTGGTTTACGATGCCATAATTTTAAGCAGATCCTCATTTGATTCAGAATAAAACTTAACTTGCTGTTAATGTCAAAACCATTACTTTTTGAATACTAAAGTTCTGAATTCAGAGATGCTGAGCCCTAATGTGTCAGTGATGACATGCCCAAGTATTTTTGTGTGTACATATCTGTGCATACATGTGGTATATATGGGGGGTATATAACCATCAGAGAATGGTTCATAGAGTTTTAAAGTGTCCACTGAAAATTAGCAAGGCAGTTCCTAGTCTTCAGATGTCAAAGAGATTTGGAGACATATCTCCTATGACCTGTTTCTCACAACAGAGGTGACATTAGGAAAATCCTCCTTGTTTGGGAGCAAGTACTTCCACCTCTAGAAAGGTTGGATTACAGGGTAAGAGATGTGGAGAGTTTGGGGAGAGACTCAAAAGGGCATTAACAAAGAAGTATAAATCCTTGGGAAAGAGCTCAGAGAATATTATCAGATATTAGTAAAGTTTGGGGATAGATTCCAATGGAAAAAAGGTACTTTTTGTGTTTTGGTTAGACATCAAAGTCATCCTATATTAACCTGCAATGAACTATTTTTATTCCAAACTATAAATCATTTATTTCTGTTATGTGTGCTCCACTGAAGAAAGCTTTATTTTGTCATACTGCCTTATGTACTAAATAAGGCTTATTATATGGCAGTTAAAATGAAACTTATGAGTGTTCTGGCTGCAGAAATGAGGACCACAGTTAACTCATTCTCTCCAGTGGGACTCTGGAAGTTTTTATTCTGAATACCTTTGTGTTGTATCTAGATCCTTTTGTCAAAATTGTTATAGCCTCACAGTTCAAAGAATGTTCATATCTCTAGAAACATATAATTGTTACAAGAGAATTGCAAATTGCAAACTATTCAGCAAAAACTAGTTGTTACAGTAGCTGCATTCATTTGTTTTTAGGTCTTAAACTAGTCAGAGTCTATCGGGAAAAACAAGGTTACCCCTAGCTACCATATAGGTGGCAATCCACTGAGCACAGAAGAAGTCATCAGGGATCTGGGGACCCAGGTTGACAGTAACCTTTCGTTTGACACTCATGTTGCTAAAGTAGTTAGGAAAACCTTCTACATTGCCCACCTGATTATGAAGGGATTCACATCTAGATCAAGGGAGGTCATCGTCCCCCTGTACTCATCACTCATTAGACCTATGATTGAGTACAATGCCCCATTTGGAATGTATCTGACCCGACACCTGCAGCAGCTGGAAAGGCCCCAAAAGTTCCTCACCAAAAGGATAAAGGGTCTCAAAAATATGTCTTATGCTGCCCGACTGAAAAAACTCCAGCTCTATTCAGTCTCATACCGCTTGCTCAGAGGTGACCTGTGCCTGACATATAAGGCCATGTCAAACCCAGATTTGATGAATATGCTTCACCTCAAAAAATCTAGATCCCTCAGAACCACAAGGGCGGGAGACTTAAACCTTGACACGGTTATTAATAGAACGTGCTGGAGGGACAGATTAATCACCCAGAGAATCCCTATGCTGTGGAACAAAATCCCGGTACATGTGAGGCAGAGCACCTCGCTGGCCTTGTTCAAGAGGAATCTTGACCAATGGATGGGAGATCGCAGATATACCCCAGGGATTACTTCAGTGTCACTGCTTGACAGAGGCACAGCAAAATAATAGGCATAGTTTTATTCAAACTAAAGGGGTGGCGAAAGCCACATAACTATGGGCTAGGCTTATAAATGCCCTTGGGCAGATAGCCTAGTATGAACCTATGAACCTATGAACCTAAGTTACAATAATACAGTAAATACTAAACTTTGCAATATTTCATAAACAACTTTCAGCATCTCTGTAACATGCAAGCTACACCATGCATTTTGTTCATCCACCTTTTAAATTTCATATGTGGCTAAGTGGTTCTGTGTCATTTGGCTGTTACTATATTTAGTGAAATATGAAAATTATGACAATAGAAATAAATTGTACAAAAACAACATTTAACTTATCTTTAGCTGCTCTATACAGTGGGTGAGTATAAATGCATTTGTATTGTACATTATTTAAACTTTAAGGTGAAACCTTTCAATTGCTTGCATGTATGGTTTGGGAAATATTATTAGATTTTAATGAGCACTCCAAGCAAAATTATATTCTGGTAATTTTAGCAAGCAGAAATTCAGTTTATTATAAACTAAAAAATGTTTTTCTTTCCTAAGATATCTGGAAATCAAGTTGCTCTGCCTAAGTGTTTTAATGTGTGTGTTTGTGCGTGTGTGTGTGTGTGTGTGTGTGTGTGTGTGTGTGTGTGTGTGTGTGTGTGTATGTGTGTGCGTGCATGTGTATGTGTTTCTTTTTATTTAATTTGATTACACAAGATACAATCATCCACTATTACATACACATATTGCTTTCATATCATTACAGTGCTCTCCTTCCAAAGTACTCAAGCACATCCACAATGAGAAATTGAATGCAATAACATGGTAATATGGAATGTACATTTATACTTACACTTTTCTTTTATATAGTTACTTTACTTATTTCCCTATGTTTTTCCATAATGTTTGTTTCTCAACTAGTTTGACAACTAGTCACCATCCCCACAAGAGGAGAAAACATACTTGATCTCATCATCAACATGAATAACATGCAATGTTCAACACCGAAAGTATACCTCACTGAGCCCAGATATGCTCAGAACTAGTTCAAATGATGTGAAGATTACTGATCCTACAGATATTGCCAACATACAGGCTGAGACACAGGTTGCAAACAAACAGTCACCAAAGCCATTGATGAGGGAAAGGCAGTCCATACAGCCTACCTCGATCTGGCGAAGGCCCTTCGAATACCCCCCCCCCCACTGGGTATCATTGAAAACTTAAATCAGTTAAATGTTAACCATACAGATGGGGGGCAAAACTGGCTGTGGCAGAACCCCAGTGGTCAGGGCTGGCGCCATGTGTCAGACTCAGAAGCCTGTCACCCAAGACACACAGTGGCAGTCAGGAGGGTCACTCTTGTTCCACTCTTGTTTGGCTACTACTTCTTCCAGTACAAAGCAAACACAGGGAGGGAGGCAGATGACTGCAGAGAGGATGACTGCAAAAAACCAATATAGGAAAGACATCCTTCAGAAGATATCCTCAGAAAGGGTCTCACAGAAACGGATAACTGATGCCAGAGCCATGCCCAAAATTAAAAGTCAAACCCTTCATAAAAAATTCCTTCGAAAAAGCTACCAAATAGGTGGCCTACCACTGAGGGTGGCAATCCAGCAATCCAAGAAGAGAGTAGGAAGCCCTGGGACCCAGGTTGATAGTCTAGCATAGCCTGTCATAGAGACACTAAAGTAGTTGGAAAGTATTTAAGACCTCTCCTTTCTTATCAGGAAGAATCATGAAGGGAGTCTCCTATATAGTCACATAGTCTCCCAATGATTCATCACAATGCAGACCATCAGATGCAAAATTCCCCAGTACTTGCAGCAATGTGAGAGGCCCGAAAAACCCAGGCAAAGGAGAGGCCTCACCTCTGGTTCCTCACCCCTAATACCAAGGTCAAACTGCCCTCCTATGCTGCCCTCCAGTGCTATTCGTGCTTGCTCAGGAGCTTTTGCTTACTCTCAGATCAGATGTGCCTGTTGCTCAAACATAATGGGATGTCAACAAAACCAGAAGAGAAATCACCCAGATTTACAAAAAAAATCTAGACCTCAAAGAGCCACAAGGGCAGCCATCAAACCTCGACAATGCTATTAATAGGAACCCCCAGAGGGATAGACAAAATCACCCAATGCCTATCCATGTGAATAAAACTCGGCCTTATGGAAGGCAGAGTCGATGCCTTGGCAGAGAGGATGGAGTCAATTGTCATGGGAGATCGAGGCACAGCTAACCCTCGGGCAGATAGCCTAGTATGAACCTATGAACCTAT
Organism: Protopterus annectens; assembly: GCF_019279795.1. Classification (NCBI taxonomy): domain Eukaryota; kingdom Metazoa; phylum Chordata; order Ceratodontiformes; family Protopteridae; genus Protopterus; species Protopterus annectens. The sequence goes on from NC_056743.1 coordinate 1,454,616,378, forward strand.
GAACCTATTCCCCTCCTCTCTCTCACTTCCCTCACTTTTTAGTGGTTGTGCATTCCTGTCTCTTTCATCCCCCACATAACCTTTTTATGCTGTCTTTTCCTTCTTTGTAGATTTATCCATTCTTTCCTTTCCTGTTTTATGTATATGTCTGACTTCTAGAGTGAGAGCTCCCCATCTCTATTTTGTGTTTGCCTCTTCCCCTACTATTGGTAATCTAATACAATTAACAAATTAAGATGTTTTTGTATTTCACTAGCAACATTTTAAGGCTACCCCAACAACTAAAAATCTTAGTATGATTTATAGATCCTATTCTAATCACTTCTGTTTCAGTTTTAAATGTTCTTTGATGGTATGAACTGAGTTTAACTTTCAATTTTTTGTAATAAGTTTTCTAGTTACTGCCAGGAGACTCCAAAACATTCTTTGTTGTTTGGTTTTTACAGAAAAAGGAAGTATAACTTCCAATTTTTTGCAATAAGTTTTCTAGTTACTGCCAGGAGACTCCAAAACATTCTTTGTTGTTTGGTTTTTACAGAAAAAGGAAGTAAAACATTTATTAGTATTGTTGATCTAGTTAAAGAACAATTACCAGACCACAATGCATTTGAAAATGCTTATCTCATTCCAATAAATATTTAGTTCTTTACAGTCCATAAGAACATGTGCCCAATTAGCTTTAACATGTTTAATGTATCTCCAACAAACTGAAAAAAGTATTTTACTAAATTTAGAAATGCTATAAGTGTTAACAAACATTCTATTTATGGGCAGCCATGGTGGTGCAGCGGTTAGTATTGCTGCCTCACAGCAGGAAGTTCCCTTAGTTCAATTCTCAGCTGGGATACCTTCTGTGCAGAGTCTGCATGTCCTCCCTGTAGTCAAATGGGTTTCCTGTGGTTGCTCCAGTTTCATTCCAAAGACATGCTGTAGGTGGATTGGACACTCTAAATTGGCCCAAGGTGTGAGTGTGTGCCTTCTGTGGAAGGTTGGGTACCGGGATCACAACCTAACACCATAGAACTCCACTGCCACTCATTCTGCAGACCATTGTTCTGCTGTGGTGACCCCTAACCAGGAAAAAGCTGAAGGAAGAAGAACAAACATTCTATGTGTATATTTCTACATACAAACGTAAAGATGTTTGATTTAAGTATCATCAGTTGAGTCCCTCAAACCACTAGTTTTTTAGAGAATTGAGAAACAAGGAAAAGTGAATTGAAATGCTACCAAAAAAGAAGAAATATATACATTTTGGAGAAATATCTATGAAGACTGTGGAACATAACAAAGATGCTAAATGGACAGAAGAAGTAAAAGAAAGAATAAGAAGTTTAAATGTAAAGGATATGCAATGGGATGAAGGAACAGACAGAGAGACTGAAACAAAGTTAAGAAAAGCTCCTAATTGGAAAACCCCAGGCCTAGATGCAGTACCTAACTTCTGGTTATAAGTATTAACATCTTTACATGAAGATTTAGCCATGAGCAAGAACTATTTATATGCACACTGCAAACAGACATCAGCCTGGCTAACAGCAAGAAAAACAATACTCCTATTTAATAACAAACCTGCAAATCATCCTAAAAACTATAGACTGATAGCTTGCTTTCTGGTGATGTATAAACTATACACTGGAATTGATGCCAAATGAGATTATAGTCATGTAGAAAAAAACACTCAATCATAGCTATATATACAAAAAGGTAATAAACAAAAGTCATATGGAACAGAGGATCATTTGATGTTAAATAAAGTCATAACGGAGACCTGCAAAAAGGGGAAGAATCTAATTATGGCATGGATAGGCTACAAAAAAGCATTTTATAGTATTCCACATTCATGGGTAAAAGAGTGGTTAAAATGTATAAGATATACTCTACACCAAATGATTAAATTAGAGAGACTATGAAACAATGGCAACCCACTTTACAGTTAAGCCATGATAAAGGACAAATTATTCTTCCAGGGATAAAAATGCAAAGGGGAATATTCCAGGGTAACTCTCTATCACCACTGCTCTTTTGCCTTGCCTTTAACCCATTAAGCTGTCTACTTAACAGATTAGATCATGGCTATAATTTGGCTCCCAGAAAACAGCAAAGTGTAAAGACTTCTCATCTTTTTGTAGATGATTTAAAACTGTAGAGTTCATCAGACGAAGAACTGAAAGGAAAAGTGCAAGTAGTCAAAACTTTTTCAGATGATATAAGAATGTCATTTGGTCTTGATGAAGGTGCAAAACCAACCTTTAAAGCAGAAAAGCTGCAGCACCAAGAATATGTCAGTTTGGAAAAGGGATGTGATACAAAAGAACTTGAACAAGAGGGAGTGCATAAATATTTGGGAATCGATGAAGGTTCAACAATAAAGTGAATATTTTAGAAGACTTAAATTAATACTAAAAACAGCAGTGACATGTAGAAACAAAGTCCAAGCTATAAACCAATGTGCTCTTCCTGTCCTAACTTACAGTGTTGGAGTGACTGACTGGCCCCAAAAGGTGTTGGATAGTTTGGATAGGAAAACAAGAAAGATGCTTCATGCTCATCAAAAGATTTATAAAAATCACTACAAACCAAGATTATATATTCCCTGTTATGAAGGAAGTCTTTGTCTCCTTGGAATTGACTACATGTATAGATCTGCAATAGTGGTACTGCATACATATCCTTTGACCTCACATAATGTAGTGAAAGTTTTGAAACATGAGTAGAATAAATCTAAGATGACTTCCCTGCTTAATTTAGCAGTAGCATATCGGTGTCAAGTACGAATGGAAATCAGACAAGTAGATAAAAATCAGGCTGCAACTGAATGTGCCAAAAAAAAAAAAAAAAACAACAAAAGAAAGAATATATGGTGAAGGATCAGATAAGAAAGCAAGAAATGTGAAAAATGCATAACTGTAGTTGCAAGTATAGAAAACTCTTGGAACAACCTCAGAATCAAACCCTTCCTTACACCTGAAGCTCGGACCACCTTAGCTAGATCTCACCTTATCTCTACCCTTCTATATGCTTCCCCTATTTACACTAATCTTTCTAAAAATAACCTTAACAATCTTGCTACATCTTACCATAATATTGCTTGATTTGCTACAGGATCCCCGTTTAGAACTCACCACTGTCTGAACCTAAAACAACTAGGTTGGCTTGAACTTCCTAACAAGCTTATTTATCAACAGCTCTTAATAGCTCACAAAATTCTATATCAACCATCTAAAACACCAATACTCTCTAACCTCTTTACTGCTTACAATAACCTGAAACACCTACGTTCTTCAAACAAACTACTGGTTAATATTACCAAACCCAATAACTCTGCAGGTGATTGCCTTTTTTCCAACTCAATTGGAAAAATGTGGAACAAACTTCCATCCAATATCTCATCCTTGTCCACTCTTCTACTATTTAAAAAACTACTGGAAATGCAGCTTAATAAATACTGGCTTTGTTCTTGTACCAACCCTGATTGACCTTTCATTCTTCCTTTCCACTACCATAATTTCTTCCTTCTCTTTTTCCTGTATCCTGATTGTTCCCCCCCTTACATATCACCTTTGTACATATATGTAATCTCATTTATACTGTACAACTGAAAATAAATAAATAAATAAATAATTCTATCACATTTGTTTGACAATTTATTATTCACACTGTTTTTTCATATTTCTGTATTGCAAGTATTTACTTATTTGATTATGAATATTATCTTGTAATTGCTATTTCCTCTTACATGTGTATTACGTGTACTAACTCAATTTTGTATATAATCTTTTCATCTTTGTTTTCATCCTTTTATCTTTTAATGTTTTTGTTTAAACTTGTAATAACAATTGGAGCTTTTCTCCCCGGGCCTCCACTGAAAATGGACATACATCCAGCTGGACTAGCCCTGTCAACAAATGTAAAATAAAAATAAAATAAATAAAAAAAATGTTGACCAGGATTGGACACAGGAATGGTTAAGGAGAGGTGACTTTAGGTTAATATTGGTGGCCCAAGATAGTGGACTATGTACACATCAGTCTACAAAGTTCATTGAACGCGTGGGAGAAATAGAGAAATGTAGGTTTAGTAAAACAGAAATGGAAGTAGTTGCACAACTTGTTTATGGTTGTGATATACTGATGGCAGAACAACTGTATAATGAAAGGCATAATAATGTGGCAAGACTGTTGCACTGGGGATTGTGCAAACGTTATAATACTGAAGTAGCTGAAAATCACTGGAAACATGAGTCACAAAGCATCATTGAAAATTATGAAGTTTATATCACGTGGGATCATCCATTACCAACAGTTCAAAATATAGATGTGAGAAAATCAGATATAGTAGTCCATAAAAAGAAGACAAAAGTAGCATTGATTATTGAAATTGCTACACCCAGTGACTACAGTGTCTTATGTACACAGAGACACATATTCATAAAATACCAGGATTTGCAGACAGAAATGAGGGCAATGTGTAAGAATGATATCCAGATAGTTCCAGTAGTAGTAGTAGTAGTAGTAGCACTGGGTCTTATAAAAAGAGAATTTACATTTATACTTTAATATGTTACCAATACATGTAACTCTGTACGAATTATGGGAGTCATTACTGGGCAAATTGTGGGTGCTGTGAAGAGCACTTCTGGCTGACATCCTGGAGTTAGTTTATAAAGTAAGGGGGGTGTGGGGAACACAGCCCCCCACATTGAGGGTGTAGGGGGCATAGCTCCCACATAGTTTTGTTATATATTGCCTTCTGGAAAGACTTATTCATTGGAGTTGTATGCATCCATAGCTATGGTTTTAAACATTTAAAATAAGTGGGAGTGCAATGTCCCCCACACCCCCTTACTTTATATACTAACTCCACGGTCACACTACAATGAGGAAAAGAAAATATATATAACTGAGTTTCAGTCAAATGAGTTTTCAGTGGAATGAGCTTTTAGTGAATTGTGCGCAGGCAACTGAGTTTCAGTGAAATGAGCTTCCAGTGAAATGAAGTAGACCCATATATATATATATATATATATATATATATATATATATATATATATATATATATATTTATATGGATTCATATCACTTCACTGAAAGACTCTTTCACTGACACCCATTTCACTGAGACCAAATCACCTAAAGTTCATTTCACTGACAAGTAGTACTCTAAGGCAAGTGAAGGGTATATGTCCTTTTCTCCACTATAGTATGATCCTGATGTTAGTTTATATAGTTGGGGGTGTGTGAGGGGCATAGCCCCCAAATATGATTTTCTGTTGTCTAGTTTTGTTTTACATTATTTGGTAAAACCCAACTAGGTTGGGGGCCTACGTCCCCTGCACCCTCCAATGTGGGTGACTGTGCCCCCCACACACCCCCAAGTGTATATACTAACACCAGAATCACACTACAGTGGGAAAAAGGGCATATACCTTTGACTTGCCTGAGAGTACTATTTGTCAGTGAAATGAGTTTTAGGTGAAATTAACTTTAGGTGATTTGGTCTTAGTGAAATGGGCATCAGTGAAATGGTCTTTCAGTGAAGTGATACGAATCCATATATATATATATATATATATATATATATATATATATATATATATATATATATATGGTTTACTATCGTTTGTGCGAACGACAGTTTGTTGGCAGCACTGCTGCAATGGATGGGATAGTCAAACACACTTACGCGAATGCAGTAGTGCAAAAACATGATTTACATCAGCTCCTATACGGCTATCTCGTGATGGTTTCAGTAATGATGTTGACTCAAATGTGTCGATCATTTGGTTCAGCATTGTGGCCATTTGGAATGTTTGTGTCTGGTTTTACTTTTCATTGTTTCAAACAGTAAATGTTTTATAGTAAACTAAGTAAAAAATATAGTAAACATATATATATATACATATATATATATATATATATATATATATATATATATATATATATATATATATATATATATATATATATATATATATATATATATATATATATATAATTATATAGGTATAAATATAGATAGATAATATTAGGTAAAAATAATCATTTTCATAAACAATAACCTAGATTTATATTTATCTTTAAACTTATTATCTAATAATTGATTTTATTGTTATTACATTTCAGCAGCAATACTTCTTGAAACTTTCCATTTTCCTCATTTATTTTTCTTCAGTTGAATAATTTAAATATCCTATAGTTAGTACAATATCAAATGCAAAAAGCAATCTTCATTAACTGAAAAAAACATCAATTTTATCATTGCTTCTTATACTATTAGTTAAGGGTGCAATAACTAATGCAAATAGTAGAGGAGATAAGGGACACCCTTGCTTTGTACCTTTGTATAAGGTGAAACCTTGAGAGATGTAAGATCCAATTTTAATATATGCTTTGAAATCTCTACACAAGTGCTTCAATATTCCAATAAATTGTTCTGGAAATGCAAATGCTTCTAAAGTTTTAAATAAGTAGTTATAATCTACAGAATCAAAAGATCTCTTGATATCTAACCTAATTAAGGGCAATTTTTGTTCGTACCTGTTGCTAAACCTAAGGTTGTCTCTACCCTTTTAATATTGTCATATGTTAATCTATTGACTATAAATCCAGTTAGATCTTTATTTGTTAACATATCTACTACATCTCTTAATCTTGTAGTGAGTATGGAAGCAAATATTTTATAATCTACATTTAGTAATGAACAAGGTCAACATGAAGAAACTAACTTTTTTCCTTTCATTGTTTATGTGTCATAGAATCATAGGGTCATAGGAGGTTACTAGGCTAATGGACTTAGGGCCCTTACAAGCCTAGCCAAGTACAACCCCTGTTCCCAAGAATATCAACATATTAAGTGGAACTAAATCAACCACTACTGCCCCTGTCCAAGAGGGACACAGGTGAAATTCCTGGGGTGAATTTGAGGTTTCCCATCCAATCATCCAAATTACCCTTAAATAGGATCAGCAAGTGGCTCTGCTTCACCTGAATTGGAAGTTTGTTCCAGAGGAGAGGTAACCTCTGTGAGACATTTCTGTCTTTCCAGCAAGTCCTGTTGGTGTCACATACTAGGCTAAATTCCCTAGAGACAGTGCATCTTATGTTATTTGATTTATGAATGTGCAGCATTTCCATTAGAGCAGGATCTGAAAATGCTATATATGCAAGACAAAATTCACTGAGTAGTCTGTAAGACACAGAGTATAGTGACAGTCATTTTAGTTTGTCAACATAGGACATATGTCAAAGACCATGAGTTTTCTTTGTAAGAAACTTTTGAAGTCTTTCCAGTTGCTGCAGGTGCTTGGTAAGGTACATACCAAAAGTAGCATTGTACTTTATTATTGGCCTTATGAGTGGTGAGTACAGGATAACCTCTTTTGTTCTGGATACAATGCCCTTATTTATGAGGTGAGCAACATAGAAAGCCTTTCTTGCCACTATGGAGATATGGTGGTCAAAGGAAAGGTTTCTGTCAACATATGTGCTCAAATCTCTCACCACTGATTGTGTGCTTAGAGTGTTGTTTTTAATGTGGTAAACTTCAGGGACATTACCCTTTCTGAAGGGGATGATAATGCATTTTTGTGCATTGAATTTTAGCCCATGACTTTGGCACCAGTCATTTGCTTGTGTAGGTCCCTCTTGTAGGATGTTGACATTGTTTGGGGACTCAATGACTGCACCCAGTTTACAATCATCAACAAACTTTGTCAGCCATAGGCCTTAGCCTGTACATCCACGAAGTAGATTCCAAACAATAGGAGAACCACATCAATCCATGTGGAACACCACTGGTTACAAGTCTGCTGATGGAGGATGAGTTACCTATTTTGTGTGTGTTCTATCAGTGAGCCAGTTTGCAACCCACCTGACAATATATGGGTTGATCTCCAGCTGGGCGAGTTTACCAATGATACCTGAGTGGGGAATAATGTAGGCCGTATGCTCTGATTTGTCTTTGTCCAGAGCTTTGGTGACTGTTTCAAAGAAGTCCACCAGGTTCAAGAGGCAGGATCTCCCTTTACAAAAGCCAAACTGGGTCAGATCAAGTGTTTGGAGGTCTTCTATGTCTTTGCTGAGAAGGTCCATTATTATTCTTTCCATTGCCTTGCAGATTAGGTTGGTCAGGCTTACGGGTTTATAGTTCCCTGGGTCTGTGGAGGCACCTCCTTCATATAATGTGATGACGGTTGCTGTTTTCCATTCACCAGGTACAAAACCAGTGCTTAGACTCAGTTCTATCCTCTCTCCACCCAATACCTTTTCTTCCACCTCCACCTAACTTCTATTTTAATTTGGTACTGCATCTTAAAATGTGACATAGCATGTACATGATCTGAGGTGCATCTCTTTCCTCCTTGAACCATGCTCACCTGTTCCATAAGCTCACTCCCAACAAAAATATGTTCATTCTACTTGCTCTAGTCATTTTCCATAGAAAATGTATAACCTTTTCCTAGGAGATGCCGCTTTTTCCATATATCTACCTAATCTTCATTCTCTTGCCAGAAGGCAATAACTTTTCTTGCTTTCTAGTTTCTGTCACTATGTTCAAACATCCTATCCTTTACCCAATCTATTATCGGATTAAAATCTCCTCCAGTCACCTCTCTCTCACAAAAAGGTAGAAAATCAGCCCATTCCTCTGAAAAATTTTGAAAAAAAGAAAGAGAATCTGCATTAGGATAATAATTCACCCGTACTTTACATTCTTGTCCATTAAAATCCAATCATAATATTACATATCTGCCTTCCCTTTCTTTTTTTGAACTTTCACCTATACTTTTAAATTCTTGCCACCTAAAATAAGTACACTTCCCTCTTCCCTCCTCCAGCTGCTACTCTACATCCCAACAACTCAGAATAATTTCTCCCACTTCAGCCACTTCTTTTCCAGATACCTTGACTTCTTGCAACAAAAATATCATCTTTAAGTCTTTTAATTTATTTCTTACCCCTTTTAATATGGGGAAAGATGCATACCACATTAAATGAAACAAAATGTAAAAGTGCTATGCCTCCCCCAAACACCACTTTACCACTCAAACCCTTCCCCTTTTTCTTCTGCATGGGCTAGGTCTACAAAGAACCTTGGGTCCTCTCTAGATCTATACCTGGCTCTTAGTCAGGGAGGCTCTATGAGTCGTTGCATAAGGAAAAATGCAGACAGTAGAAATGGATACTCCTGAACCTAACTACTTGACTTTACATCAACATCCCCCTCAAGCCACTGGATGTATGTCTACGGTGATATCCCCTCTAAAAAAAGTATTACTAAATACAAGCAAATCCAGCTTCAGTAATTGCAACCTCTTCATTTCTAGCTGTATAACTCACATATCCAACAATAATATGTAGAAAGGAAAATCAGTTTCCAGCTTTGGCCTACACTGAACAAAATCCAGATGGAAGACATTAAGTTTATGATAAATCATTTTTATAACAAAGCCTTTACTAATAAAACCTGAAACTTAAAAGTCATCCAATATTTATAAAAACAATCTTCCAAAATACATAAAAATGTATAACTTTGCATTAACAAGAAATCATTATTAACACCTTCAACGCCCCATGATCAAATAATTACTTTGATGACATATTCTTCACTTTTACATTCTTTTTGAACCCTCCTCACCCTTCCTTACTTATGAAACTATCTCACAAAAATACAATTGATTTTTCATATTCTTAGTTTTCAACTTTTTTCAAATAAGAAGCATACAATCCGTTTAGCTAAATTAGAAATGCTTCTTCTCAGTTGTCAAGGAGCGATTTCCAATGTTTTAAGATCGCTGAGAGGACAACAACTAAGATACGTATATATATATAAATGCCCACTAACGTGAAAGTGCACTTCACAAAAAGTGCACTTTTACGAACACCACTAGAACGAACAGGCAATGTCCTCCACTGTAGTGTGGTATTCACAGACCTTAGGGTTAGGGCTTGGGTTAAGGATAATGGATAGTCCTACTAGGCATCTACTATCCTTAACCCAAGCCCTAACCATAAAGTCCGTAAACATTCGCTCAAGTGGTGTTCGCGAAAGTGCACTTTCGGTGAAGTGCACTTTTGCGTAACTGTGGGTCTACTGTTTATTTTTGAAAATGTGAGTTTTCGATTATATACAGTAGACCCATATATATATATATATATATATATATATATATATATATATATATACACAAGATCCGTATCTTCATAGTCCCCTCTGTCCTATTTTCCCCATCTTGAATGTTAAGTAGCCAAAATGTCCTCCAGTAAATGCTCTCTAGTGGCCATTCTGATTGCTGCAGTTATTTGTTTCCAGATATTTTGCATTTCCTTGCAATGCCATGCCATACATAGATACTCTACCCTTAGACCACCACATTTCCAACAATTTCCATCCAGAGACAAATTAATATTAAACCATTGTTTACCAAATAACATTGGTAGCAGTATGCAAAGAAACTGCAAATCAAAATAAGTAAGTAGAATAACCAATAATGAACAGAAAATTCAACACTGTTCATCAAACACTTCAATTCATTAGTATATTCAAGAAATGGGTCACTTGATCTTATGTCTTAGTCAGATAAATAATTGTTATATTAATATATGATACATATAATTGTACTTCTGACTACTATTGCTTAACACTTTATGCCACTGATTCATTTCGTGAACCTCTAAAATACTTCTAATACACAAACCTTCTATTCACCTCTTCTTTCACTGTATAACTACATTCCTCTTATTACCGAAGGAACATTTCAGCTTTGCCTACACTGCAATCCGTGGGCATTAAGTTTTATAATGATTTTAAAAAGCCTTTCTAAACCTGAACTTAAAAGCATCCAATATTATAAACTATTTAAATGCACTAATAATGTATACTTTGTTTACAGAATGTTTTAACACCTAACACATGATTTATATTACTTTGATGATATTCTTCACTTTACTGTCTGTTTTGACCCTCCTCACCCTCCACTATAAATATCTCACAAAAATCTTGATTTTGCATATCTAGTTTTAACTTTTTATATGAGATCATCCATTCAGCTAAATTAAATTCTTCTTCCATTGCAAGAGATTTCTGTTTTAAGATCGCTGAGAGGAGAACAACTAAGATACGTATATATATATATATATATATATATATATATATATATATATATATATATATATATATATATATATAAATGCCCACTAACGCTTAAAAGTGCACTTCACCAAAAGTGCACTTTTAAGCAACACCACTAGAAACTTAACGTGGCAATGTCCTCCACTGTGTAGTGTAGATTACAGACCTTAGGTTAGGTCAGTTAAGGACAATGGATAGTCCTACTAGGCAACTACTATCCCAACTCCAAGCCCCAACCCCAAGGTCCTGTGAACATTCCCTCAAGTGGTGTTCACTTAGTGCACTTTCTCGGGTGAAGTGCACGCTTATAGAACTGTGGGTCTACCTTCGTTTATTTTGAAATGTGAGTTTTCTTTATTATATACAGTAGACCCATATATATATATATATATATATATATATATATATATATATATATATATTTACACAAGATCCATATCTTCATAGTCCCCTCTGTCCTATTTTCCCCATCTTGAATGTTAAGTAGCCAAAATGTCCTCCAGTAAATGCTCTCTAGTGGCCATTCTGATTGCTGCAGTTATTTGTTTCCAGATATTTTGCATTTCCTTGCAATGCCATGCCATACATAGACACTCTACCCTTAGACCACCACATTTCCAACAATTTCCATCCAGAGACAAATTAATATTAAACCATTGTTTACCAAATAACATTGGTAGCAGTATGCAAAGAAACTGCAAATCAAAATAAGTAAGTAGAATAACCAATAATGAACAGAAAATTACTTTCAGCAGCTGGGTGCATGCAAAACAAACTGCAAATCATAACAATTAAGTGAAATAATTAATAATAAATAGAAATTACTTATATACATATATATATATATATATATATATATATATATATATATACACACACACACACACACACATATATATTTATATATATATATATATATATGTGTGTATATATCTATATATATATATATATATATATATATATATATATATATACATGTATATATACATATTATATATTTATCTCTATCTTCTTTTTCTTTTGGCTGCTCTCGTTAGGGGTTGCCACAGCAGGCCATCTGTTTACATTTCTTCCTGTCCTCTGCATCTTGCCCTGTCACACCAACCACCTGCATATCCTCTCTCACCACATCCATAAGCCTTAACCTAGGCCTTCCTCTTTTCCTTTCACCTGGCAGCTTCATCCTTAGCATCCTTCTCCCAATATACCCAGCATCCCTCCTCAGCACATGTCCAAACCAATGCAATCTCGCCTCTCTGGCTTGGTCTCCAAACCATCCAAACTGAGCTGACCCACTAATATACTCATTTCTAATCCTGTCCATCCTCAACACATCCAATGTACATCTTAACTTTTGTAACTCTGCCATCTTCAGTTCTGACTCCTGTCTTTTCTTCAGTGCCACTGTCTCTAACCCATATAAGATAGTTGGTCTCATTACCATCTTGTAGACTTTCTACTTCACTCTTACTGGTACCTGCTTGTCACAAATCACTGCTGACACTCTTCTTCACCCACTCCACCCTGCCTGGATTCGCTTCTTCACCACTCTTCCATACTAACTATTGCTCTGAACTGTTTATCCCAAGTATTCAAACTCATACACCTTCACCAACTCTACTCCTTGCATCCTCACCATTCCTATGTCCTCCCTCTCATTCACACATATGTTCTGTCTTAGTCCTGCTGCCCTTCATTCCTCTCCTCTCTAGAGCATATCTGCACCTCTCTGGGGTCTCCTCAACCTGTTCTCTACTCTCAATACAGATCACAAGGTCATCTGCAAACATCATAGTTCACTGGGACTCTTGTATGATCTCGTCTGTCAACCTGCCTATTGTCATTGCAAATAAAAAAGGGCTCAGAGCTGTTCCTTGATGTAATCCCACCTCCACCTTGAAAGCAGCTGTCAGTCCTACTGCAGACCTCACCACCATCACACTGTCCTTGTACATATCTCTCCCACTCCTGACTTCCTCATACAGTACCATAACTCCTCTCTAGGCACTCTGTCATATGTTTTCTCTAAGTCCATAAAGACACAATGCAGCTCCTTCTGACCTTCTCTGTACTTCTCCATCAGCACCCTCAGAGCAAACATCATATCTGTAGTGCTCTTACCTGGCATGAAACCATACTTCTCACTAATCATCACCTCTCTTCTTAACCTAGCTTCCACTACTCTTTACCATGACTTCATGCTGTGGTTGATCAGTTTTATTCCTTTGTAGTTACTACAGCTCTGCACATCACCCTTATTCTTAAAAATAGGTACCAGTGCACTTCTTCTCCACTCCTCAGGCATACTGTCACTTTCCAAGATTTCATTAAACAATCTGGTTGAAAACCCCACTGTCATCTCTCCTAAACACATCCATGTTTCCACAGGTACGTCATCTGAAGCAAAAGACTTTCCATTTTTCATCCTCTTTATAGCAGTTCTTACTTCCTCCTTGCTAATCCATTGACCTTCCTGATTCACTATCCCCACATCATCAAACCTTCTCTCTCATTCTCTTCATTCATCAGCCCCTCAAAGTACTCTTTCCATCTACTCAACACACTTTCCTCTCTTGTGAGTATGTTTCCCTCATAATCCTTTATCACCTTTACCTGCTGCACATCTTTCCTAGCTTAGTCCCTCTGTCTAGCCAATCGGTACAGGTCCTTTTCTCTCTCCTTAGTGTCCAACCTTTCATACAGCTTGCCATGTGCTTTATCCTTAGCCTTCACCACCGCTCTCTTCACCATACACCTCATCTTCTTATACTCCTGTCTACTTTCTTCATCTCTCTGACAATCCCACTTCTTCTTTGCCAACCTCTTCCTCTGTATACTCTCCTGTACTTCCTCATTCCACCACCAGGTCTCCTTGTCCTCATTCCTTTGTCCAGATGTCACACCAACCACCTTTCTATCTGTCTCCTTTACCACCTCTGCTGTGGCTGCCCAACTATCTGGTAACTCTTCACTGTCACCCACTGCCTGTCTTAACTCTTCCCTGAACTCCACCTTACAGTTATCCTTTTTCAACTTCCACCATTTGATCCTTGGCACTGCCCTAACTCTTGTCTTCTTCTTGAATGCCAACATCATCCTACAGACCACCATCCTATATTGCCTAACTACACTTTTCCCTGAAACCACTCTACAGTCTCTAATCTCCTTCAGACTGGCCCTCCTGCATAAGCTATAATCCACCTGTAAGCATCTTCCTCCACTATTTTACATAACCCTATGATCCTCCCTTTTCTTAAAATATATATTCACCACAGCCATGTCCATCCTTTTTTGCAAAATCTACTACCATCTGACCATCTGCATCCCTGTCCTTAACACCATACCTACCCATCACCTCCTCATCCCCTATGTTCCCTTCATAAACATGCCCATTGAAATCTGCTCCAATCACCACTCTCGCACCTTTGGGTACACTCTCCACCACTTCATCTAACTCGCTCCAACATTTTTCCTTCTCATCCATCACACATTGAACTTGCAAAGCATATGCATTAACAACATTCATCATCACACCATCAATTTCCAGCTTCATAAACATCACTCTATCTGACACTCTTTTCACCTCCAAAACTCTCTTGACATAGTGTTCCTTCAGGATAACCCCTACCCCATTTCCCCTCCCATCCACACCATGGTAGAACAATTTGAACCCACCTCAGATACACCTGGCCTTACTCCTGTTCCATCTGGTCTCTTGCACGCAGAATATGTGAACCTTCCTTCCTTCCATCATATCAGCTAGCTCCCTCTCTCTTTACCAGTCATACTACCAACATTTAAAGTTCCTACCCTCACTTACACACTCCCAACTGTCCTCCTGTCCTCTTCCTTCAGCCAACAGTAGCCCAATTTACACCAGCACCCTATTGGCTAACAGTACTGGAGCCAATAGTTGTTAACTTGACTCTCGACCAATTCAGTATGCAAGTCTGTATTGTCCCCATATTTGATCTGGCAAATATTTTATACCGGGTGCCCTTCCTGATGTAACCCTCCCCATTTATCTAGTCTTGGGTCTACCACAAAGAAATACAGTGGTACCTGGCTTGTGCATCTCCCAGTGGCAGCTGGGTTTTATATATATATATATATATATATATATATATATATATATATATATATATATGTATGTATATATATATATATATATATATATATATATTAATCTCTGAAAAATCAGACAATAATTCCATATATTTATTTATTTAATTAATTTTATTTTACATTTGTTGACCGGGATAGTTTGATTGGATACATGTCCATTTTCAGAGGCCCAGTGAGAAAAGCTCCACACAGTAATGTGATATATACAATACAACAGACAGTTTATAGAATACATGAGACACACTGTTTGTACAAATTTTTAAATCAGAAATTAGTACTATACAAGTGTAGGACAAAAGATAGATAGAAATATGAAATTCTTCATTAGGGCACTTAGTATGCATTAAACAATTGAGTTAGAGTCTTTGAGACACAGAGATGATGCTAATCAGGATTTGAGCAAGGGCATAGCCAGTGTGGTTTAAAATATTTTTTGAGATTTTCTTTGAATAGTATAAGTGAGAGTAATAGTAATAGTATAAGTGAGAGTAAGGTCAGCAGGGAGTCGATTCCAGGTTTTATCAGCCAAGTTGGCAACTGTGTTGTTGTATTTGACTGTTTGGATCAATAGTCTATTGGATGAACAAAGCATTCTGTGATTACTATATGGGCTGACAATATTTTTGAGTGCTGGTGTATTATTTGGGTGGTAGAGAACTTTATGAGCTACTATGAGCTGGGTAATCTATAGTAGGGAAGGTAGTTCAAGTCACCCTAGAAGATTTAGATTGTGATAATGTTGAGCCCTATAGGCTGAACCAGTTTCAAATCTAGCTATATAGTTGTAACAGTGGAATAAGTTGTTAATTTCAGTTATGTGCAGGCTTGTCAGTAGAGGGGAGGCATAAGGGAGGATAGATAGGAGATGAGAATGGGCAATAGCAGTTCTGGCAAGAGGAGCGAGGAAGGGTTTGAGCTTGTAAAGGGATCCAGTTTTTTGTTTATGGTTGTGATGGTTTGATTGACATGTGCGTCAAAATTAAGGTTATTGTCTATTATGACTTCCAGGAGTTTGGTTTGGGCTTCAGGGGAGATGATGGTCCCATTGTTAGATATTATGGTAATGGTTGGAGCATTGGACCTATGAGTGAGAATGAACAGTAATAACTTTTTAGGGATTTTAGGGTTTAATATCAGACGGCAATTAGTGAGACAACTTTCAACAGTATTGAAAGTACTCTGGCTTAAAGACTGCAGATCTGCTTGTGAGGTATCTCTCTTGACATATCCAAAACTTGACCATGTCAAGCTCACTTAGTCAAACAACAAGCCAGATGTTTGAAAAGTACAAAAACTTTCCTGCTTCCTCAGTGATTTATTAAGCTCATCACGTAATGTGTTAACAGTGTCAATACTGGAGTGTCCTCATTCCACTAATGTTTTGCTCTCTGCGCTAGAATGCTTTTTTGCTGTCTCAGTTCATAAATACATAGTTTCTTTCTCTATGTTCTGCCTCTGCTAATCTAGCCCTGTGTATTTGCTCCTTTTTTCGGTGGGGCTTGCTGCCTCCACACCTTACACAGAAGTCAGCAGTGCAGGCCCATTACCATCCTTTTGCTACTTCTCCCCTTTTTGTAACAGATTGGGTCACTGCAAATTGCTCAAATAGGAATCCATTCCCATCATGATACTCCTGCCTTCATCTTGGGCAATGCATTAATAGTCTCTTCTTCCTCCTCTGACCTTGAATCACTGACCCGCCTAAGTTGGTGACCCATTTAATTTCTTGCAGATTATTCTTGCAGGAAATGTCACTCCCTAATGACTGAACCATTCCCAGCCCTCTAGATCCATGCTGGGGGGGATTACTACTTTGTCAACTCTAATGCTAGGGGCCTGCTTACTTTTAAGGAATTGTTTCACTTTGTCTGTATTGGAGAAACATTTCCTCTTGGCCATCTAGTACCACTATGATGTTGACCAGATACACTAACCATGACACAAGGATCCCAAATTTCAACTCCCTCCATATTTCCACAAAGGACAGTCTTTTCAAATACATGGCCCTGTAAAAGTCCTAGGAAGCCCTAATTACACTGCCTTCCACTGCCACACCATGTAAAAGATTCATGATATTCAGAAGCAAGCATTTTGCTGTATGAAAATGCAGTTTTATTATCACCTGTTCTGGATAAGACAGAGTCCTAGGTCTCTTCCCAGTCCAATGTATCCTGTCAGTTTCCCAGTCAATATCTGTGTGAACACAAAGCAGGGATGCACTTAGTATAAATAAAGGCTGTCAGCTTATTTTCCTCAATTGCTTCTAGAATGACAGTCAATCTCATGCTTCACTAACTCTATCTGTTCTTTATATCCATCATCTTAGCACAAATATATACCAGTTCATCATTTAACTGCTCAGTTTGCTGCTGTTCAATAGTTTGATTTTTCACATTTAAGTCCCACTGCATCTTCCCCACATCTATTTGTAGTTTTCCAATACAATCATGCTGTCTATGAATCCACTTCTGCAGACCTTTTGTTTCTAAGGTCACTGCATGCATCATTTTCAATATCTGAGTGAGAAGCTGTCTGGAACATCTTTGTTATGATGCTATATGTCTTCAGCATTTACTACAACTTGCAAAACTTTTTATTTTCCATATTTGCAAAATAGACCAGGGCTGAGTACATTTAAGTAAAGGGGTTTACAAAGCTGAGAGATTTAATTTCTCCATGATGCACTGCCAGTCATGCCCCCCAAATCTATTTTGATTTAATATATATATATTTTGAATTCTACCTTGTAGTCTTGAAATGGTAATGGAAATAAATAATTTTGCTAGTGATGGTTGCCCATGCTCTGTGTGTTTAACTTTGGCATTTGCTGTAAATGAAAAGAGTTTTAATAAATCTCATTTTATATTCCATTATTTGATTCTTCATTAATTTTTGTATACATTTGTTAACTAGGTCAGCCCAATGGACAGAAGTGCCTCTTTTCAGGAACAACTGTCTAGTTAAGTGACTTTTTCAGAGTTTCACAGCAGGCAATTGGAGAGGAAGGAATCAAACCTTGTACCCTTTGGTTACAGAAAGCATCTCATAAGCAGTTAACATTTTAATCTTCTGCAGTAACTGCCAAACTTAAATTGCACATTGGTTTCCTGTACAATTGCTGTCAGAATGATGTTTGACTAGAGAGACTTAAACATGCCAAACACCATACACTGATATTCTGAGAACAGTAATAAAATGTTTTGTTCATTTTCCAATTACCCACTTAATCAAATAAAGAGTTATATGGACCCTAGGACCCATCCCATCACTCACTAGGCAAAAGACATCAAAAAATTCTGAGTAGTTTGCCAAACCACCACATAATGCATGCATGTGCTCCCCTCACACACGCACACACACACACACACACACACACACACACACACACACACACACACACACACACACACACACACACACACACACACACACACACACACACACACACACACATACAACTAAGGGCAACTTCAAGGACTGTCAATTATTTTACAGCATATCTGTGGGGTGTCAGAGGAAACTGTAACATCTGATGAAGATTCTTGCAGGCACAGGGAGGACTTGCAGAGTCCATACTGATGCCACCCCAGTAGAGAAATGAATTTAGAAACCAAGCACTATGAAGCAGAAACAATAAGCACTGTGCCACTGTGCTGACTATAAAATATTCACCAGCCTGCTACCATACAGAATGATTCTTGTCACTCATATTCTAACTAACACATTCATCTCTGTAGCACATTTTGTATATTTTTCTTTAACACACATAGCTCCTTATGGTGTACTGTCACTTCTAGGGCTGGTTTCCTTAACTAGCTGACTTTCTGCCTAAAAATGGGCAGTATAAAAGGCTGAAGTGGAATTAAAAAAATAGCTCCCAGATTTTTAATGTAAGGTATTCTGCTGTGGAGATATTAATCCCTGTTTGTCACTAGCTATTTTTATTTCTATATTTCCTTTCTTATTGTCATAACTGACAGAGCTATATGTTATTTTGGACCATGGTGCTAAATGTCATGGTGCGAGACAGAAAAGTCATTGTAACTTTGCCACTGCCCAAATGTAGTACACTATAATGAAGTTAGTGCTGGTTGTTTGCTAGCAATTATAACAATATGGAATATTTCCATATGTGCATCGGTATTTCTGAACCCAAGAGATTTGCAAACTGTTTCATGGCATTAGTTGAAACCTTAGATGATGCTGAAGAAAATTACTTTTGATATTTGCATTTCAAATTGTACATATTATAATATATTTAGTGATATTTATATTATTAATTATAGAAACAACTGTAATTTTCATACATCTAAAAATATCTCAATAAACAAGCACCCAGAATGGAAGTTCTTGCTGTCACCGCAAACTGCTAAGACTGTAGAACAGTTGGAATCAGGGAGTTTGATCTCTACCCACTGTACTGGGATCTCAAAGTTGGTTTATATAATTGGCAATGCAATAGGTGTGAGGGTGCAGAAATACAGTTTGGAGTATTATTGTTGTTTTTGACATACTGTAACTTTGATCACATGGTCCTGACCATATGCAGTTCGATGTTTTGGAACATAGATAAAACAACAGGAATCCATCTTATATTATAATACTGGTGTAGAGACTGTGAATGTGCTATTATATTTGTAAAAATGGATTTTGTGTTGGGCTCTTATTTTGGTGGTGAGGTTACGTGGTAAACCAAGATACAGACAGATAAAGATACAACACATCAAGCTGCAGCTAAAGGCAGTTTAATCAAAACACAACTTTAACAAAACAGAAAATCAGGTGCTTACAAAATTCATCAGGTTGATCATCTTGCAAGCTATACAAGGTACACTCATTCGACTATGTACAGTTGCAGCTGCTCAGCCAAAGCAGTCTCTGTATCAATCAATCAATCAATCAATCAATCAATCAATCAATCAATCAATCAATCAAACATTCATTCAAATAAGGTTCAAGCTGGCAACTTGAATCCTGAGGCATCGATTAATCAATTAATACATTCAGGCACTGGTTAAAAAACTAGAGTCCTGATAGCAAGTATGCAGTTTAGAAAGTAAAACAGGAGAGTCAGTTAACTAAGCACATGTCAGGTCATATCTGCTGACACATAATGACAACCTGAGCTAGTAATTTCTGTAATCTTCTGACAGCCGACTTAAACTTCTCCAGTCTGTTAGACATTTTCTAAAACATATATCTGTGAAGAAAACCTACTTCCCCTTTTTACACCAGCATTGGGTTAAAAAGGTCACAGACTTCAACTTTGTTTCATATATTTTATAACTTAAATGCAAAACGCTGATTAATTAATACAGGATTATTAAAAACACGTTCACTAATAATCAAATCATAATAGAATTGCGATCATAATATTTATTGAATTAATGCAGATTCATGCTCTTATATACTTGTTAATCACTTTATTGTTTCATGCTCAACTATGAAGGTACCGAATCAATAAAACAGGACAGAATTCAGCATGGGCCTAATACAGCTTTTTACTAATAACATTGATGCTATACTGTTTTATCATTTTTACTTTTCAAAAAGATATTTATATTTGTTGGGCTTATGCTTTTCACCTTGATTTTTCAGAAAATGTTCTGGAATGCAAGGTTATGTGTTGGCAGCGGGTGGTGTAACATTTCACAGATCAGAGTGTTAAAGAGAAAAATCAATACAATATACATGAGATAAAAGTAAACAACAATATTTGGATATTAGCAAATATATTTTCCTTGAATTAAATGCCAATAATTGAATGATATCATCTCAGAGGTAGGAAGTAGCTTTCATCATCTGAAATGGTCCTTTATATTCAGTACTCTTACTAAAGCACAAAAGAGGGAAACCCCTATTTAACCCACTGGATTGCCAACTGGCTCACAGGTGGTATGCAGGAGATCAAAATAAGAGAAGCTGCCTCCACAAAGATTCTTGCAGGCACAGGGAGGACTTGCAGAGTCCATGCTGATGCCACCCCAGTAAATGAATTTCAAGCCCTATGAAGCAGAAACAATAAGCACTGTACCACTGTGCTGACTATATGTTATTTTGGACCATGGTGCTAAATGTCATGGTGCGAGACAGAAAAATCATTGTAACTTTGCCACTGCCCAAATGTAGTACACTATAATGAAGTTAGTGCTGGTTGTTTGCTAGCAATTATAACGATATGGAATATTTCCATATGTGCATCGGTATTTCTGAACCCAAGTGATTTGCAAACTGTTTCATGACATTAGTTGAAACCTTAGATGATGCTGAAGAAAATTACTTTTGATATGTCTCAGTTGTTTGGAATTTTGGATCTTATATGGACACTGACTTAAATTTAGACCAATATGTGTCCACTGTCATAAAAATATATTTCTGTATTGCACAGCTTACTAAAAAAAATTGTGTCTAAATCTAGAGATGTTATTGTCCTCCTTTACTCAGCCCTTGTTGGGCCAGTCAATGAGTATAATGCCTTCTTTGGCATTTATCTGTCAAGACACATGCAAAAAACTGCAATGCTCATAGAGATATATTATTAAAAGGATACAAGGCCTAAACAATATGTCCTACATGGACCGATTCCAAGCCCTGTCAATATGTTAGATATCCTACATATTTCTTAGAGATGATCTGAGCCTGGCATACAAGGCATTCTCCAATCCAATACTGATGGATTTACTGCACATCAGCAAATCAAATGGCATCAGAAATACTCAGTCCAGGGATCGAAAACCTCTTGACAAAATCAACAGAATGGTTTGTAGGGACAGGTATATCTTGAAGAGGATATCGCTACTCTTGAACAGACTCCTCATCCACATAAAACAAAGCTCATCTCTGTCCCCATTTATGCACAGTTTAGATCTATGGATGGGTATTAGAAATTTTATTCCAGTACTGCTCCCTGTATTACTAATGGACAAAGGCAGCTCTTAAATGCTTAACCACACGAGTCCCCTCAAATAATCTATTTACAATCCCATTTAGCAACACTGGGGTAACATAATTATTGACCATGGTATAAGTAACTCTTATCTAACACCAAATAGGGTAGGGTAATTCAAGCACCAAAAGGGAATTTGGCTAACCTTGAAATGGCCTGAAATTGTAGCTAGCCTAGTACTTACCTATGAACCTATAAGAGGAATATCCAGGTTATATTTGAAATACATGTGTAGCCATTTCATATTCCAGCTGGTAAGCTAAAAAATTATTTTTCAGAGGCTAATTCACTCTAGTGAGGAGTAACCAGGAAAGGATTTCAACTGTTACAACCTCAGTATGCCATCTCTCTTAAGATTTAAACAGTTATCAATCCATACATTTTTAAACCACTTGTCCTACTGAACATTGTGATGGTAGCAAACTTAGTAGAATAGACTTACCTATTCCCAGCAACAGTCTTCAACTCTACTTGTGTGATCCCCCCAGATAAGCAAAGTGATGTAATCCTTCCATCATGTCCTGGGTCTGCCATGGGACTTCCTCTTAGTGAGCTTTGCCTAGTACTCCTTTAATGGAAGTTTCCCACTGGAGTCCTCACTAGGTGTCCAAATCACCCCAGTTTAATCCTTTCAACCCAGATGGAAGACATCTGCACTCTGTAATCTTTGCCAGATTGCTGAGGTCCTAATTTAATAATGTAGAGTAAGCTTAACTAGACTGCAAACAGACTTTAGTTTTCTTGTCTGTGGGATTGATTTCATCATTTAGATCACTAAAATACTAATGAACTTGGGTGAAAATGGGGAGGCAGAATGTTCAGCAAACTGTGACTTTTATCTTCTAGTACAATTTCTGTTTCACCTCCAGATTCAGGTATCCTGCCTGCAGTACAGCCAATACTAAAGTTATCTTCTCATTGATCTCCGTACCCTTCCGGAGCCATTACTCAAGAATAAATCCCAATAATACTTAAGTATCACTGAAGATCAAAGTCACTTTAATCCAACAGGGCATGTAACGCAACAACTTAATATAACACAATAACTTTGGCCAATAACATGATCCATAAAATGACTGATCTGTGGCTAAATTGTCTGTTACCAGAGTCACAAAAAATATATTACACAAGTATCAGGTTTAAGAATCAGATGAAACAAAATGGCAGTCTTGTGAAGGTCTCTGGATACATAGCATGTATTTGAAGATTACTACATTTAAAAAACGAGTACAAAGGATTAGTCCAGATAAAATCGCTTTAGCTAGCAGATCTAAGAGACTCTCTCTCTCTCTCTGATACCCACCCTGTAAGAGGAATAAAGATGCCTTGTTGGAGTTTCAAGTATTTATTCAGTTAAGTATGTAGATGGATGAGTGTTCGTGAATGTATACTATTATTTACTGCTTCTTTTTTGGAGTGTGAATAATATACAACATATGAATTTTACTAGAAACCGCAACTATGTTAAGGGTATGCACCAATGTCTTTATGAATTGTTTTGTTTTTAATTATTTGTGTGAAAGTCTGCATGGTTAAAATAGCTAAAAACAGGAAAGTGTATATGATCATCAATGCATGACTGCTGGGCTTAGCAAGAGTAAGGAATTTGGTTTAGATGAATATTATACCATGACCCCCCCAAAACGTGCACGCTGATTGGCCAGCGTGCACATTGTAAATCGAGTTATACTAATGGAAAAAGGTCCGGTCGCCCGGACTTTTTTCCATTAGTATAACTCTACTTTTAAAACACTGTCTCGCTAAGTTAAATGGGTTTAACATAGCGAGACAGCTTTAAAATAAGCAACAGAGATCTCCGTTGCTTATTTTAAAGCTGTCTCGCTATGCTAAACCCATTTAACATAGCGAGACAGGCTTTAAAAAAAAAGCAATGGAGAAAGCAAGATCTCCGTTGCTTTTTTTAATGTTTCGCTAAGTTAAATGGGTTTAACATAGCGAGACAGTTTTAAAATAAGCAACGGACATCTCCGTTGCTTATTTTAAAGCTGTCTCGCTATGTTAAACCCATTTAACATAGTGAAACAGTAAAAAAAAAAAGCAACGGAGATCTTGCTTTCTCCGTTGCTTTTGCCCACAGCTCTGATGTACTGTGCAGGTGCGCAGTACATCAGAACTGCAGCGGATGCCAGACATCTGTGGAAGGGCAGTAAACAGGCATTATACTATGCCATTATTTAAGAAAAGTAATAGTTTCTTTTCTTAAATAATGTCATGGTGTAATAGCAATAACCCACTTCTGGGTGTGGGTAATGCTGTATTTACCCACGGTTGGCTTTGTTTGGTCCCGAGGGCGACCACGCCAACCGTGGGTAAATCCGGCATTACCCACACCCAGGCGTGGGTTATTGCTATAATAAACTTGCATCCTCTATTATCTCATCTCTTTTATCTTCCTTTTACCTCTTCACCTCTTTATAGGTTTATAGATTAGTAATAGGGTAAATACACTTATAAGCCATTTTAAGCCTAGCCAATTACCCTGCATGAGAATCAAATGCTGCACCTGATGTCTCTGTAAGGTAAACACCTTAACCATTGCACCAGTTCCCCACCCTTCCTTTCTTTGTGTTGTTGCAACTCTGTCTTAATTTGTTTATTCATATACAACCCATGTAACTGTCATTTTCATTATTAAATTATTTGTAAATAATGTAACTGATGTCAAGGATGTCTGAATAATGGAACTGTTGATCATGAATGAAACTGACTGCAAATCATGTAACAATGCGAAGATGTTTGTGATGTCAGTATAATGGAGATTGTATCTCCAAGCCTACACTGAAATAAGGCTCTGCTCAGTCAGACTACCCTGGTAAACAAATACCAATAAATAAAAATAATAAACCATATTTTGAAAAATTGCCATGACTATGCAATTCTTGTAGTTCTTAGGTACATTGTTGTTAATACAAAAGAACATGTTTTAGTACTTCTGCTGTCTATTTATTTATTGTACTTCTCGTTATTTGGTGTATTAATGCATTCTGACTTGTGACAGTGAATGTGCCTTCATTACTGATATCTGTCAGCTAATACCTTTGTGTGCTGATAGCTTATGATCATTATGATGTTAGTATTTTTGTTTGGGAGTCATTTGTCATATAATCATATTTAAAGAAAGGTAATGATAAGTTTTCCTGATTGTAAGAAGAACCTAAGAACCTTACTCCTTAATCTTGGAAGGAAGTGTATAATGCATCTGTCAACATTTTGTACTATTGATATGCAAAAGCACCATACATTGATCAGATAAAATCCTCTTAGAATATGTAGTTTACATGTGGCAAACAGTTACTTGCAACAACTGCTTCTTCAAAGCTGACAAATTATCAAATAACAAATTAATAAATATTTTTTGGGAATGATATACTAAAGTAATGGCCATGTAATATTTAGGACATTGACCTGGTTTCACACGAATGACTGCTCATCTTGCTAATATCATTTGCATGACAAGAAGTGACAACTTAAGAGTTTGCGAATCAGGAAACAACAGTACATATGAGGGCCAGCTGCAAAACCAGGGTTAGTGGTCAAATATCCTAATAATCATATAATCAGCTGAAACTCATGAAGCAATAAATCGTGGAGGAGCAATACAGAAACATACAAAATGAGCGCAAATATGACACACTTGCTTTAGCTCTGAATACCAATATATGCTGGAATCCAGCCCCAAGAAAACTTTAGCAAAGATGTCAGGGGTTGGCACAGCCATTATAAATATGTATGTACAACAGAGTCTTCTCATGCAAGGTGATGCTGCTGACAGACCTTGGTCTAAAAGGTGTGGGTTGTTCAGATGACATTTGACCTACCATGAACTACATGAGAATAGAAATGATAGAGTGTTGTAGGTTGGACAAGGATGCTATAAAAGAAATAGTGGACATCAGCCATTCTCATCTGTGGTCTCATGGGAATCATAGAAAACCTATTCCAGTGGAAATTAAGGTAGCTTTACATATACTAGCTAGAGGGACTTTTCAGCAATCCACAGAGGACACAGTCATGGTTTCACAGGCCACTGCTTCCAAAATACTCCACCAATTCCTCAGTGCAGTGCAGTAACATATAGGGGAACTTATTTGGTTTTTGAGTACCAGAATGAAGAGGGTTACCCCCATGCAAAATTTCTGTACAACAGCCCATTTCCCCTGAGATACAGTAGACTATTGTTGGCACCCACATGGAAATCAAAGTTCTACCTGGTGAACTGGGAATTAGATACATAAACAGAAAATGTTATCACTCCATCAACTGTCAGATGATTTGTAATGCACAAGGTATCAACTTCAATGTGTGAGCAGGTCTCCCTGGCAGTTTCTACAACTCCCACATATGACACACTTTTGACCCATACCTAAGGTTTCCATGGAGTGACTTTCCAGGAGGACATCTAGTGGAAGGTGCAGGATATGAGAAACCCACTCAACCCCAGTGAATAAGGTTACAACTTTGCACTTGCACAGAAATGAAATATCATAGAGCATGTACTTGGGGCTGCTCAGATCATGTATTTGCTGTCTAGATACATCTGCCAATGTCCTGTAATATGACCTTGCCACCTCTGCCAAAATACAGATTGTCTGTGCCATCTTACATAACATTACACTCAGAAAGCAGTTACAGTAAGGTATTCCCAGGGATGCAGTTCCGAGCACCTCAGACATGGCCAGCAGATAAAAATGAGGGGTCAGATGAAGAACCTGCAACTGGGAACAATCAGGCCAGATGGAGGTGGGCACAATATGCCATGGCACTGTCTAATAGGTAGCAAATAGCACACACACACACACACACACACACACACACACACACACACACACACACACACACACACACACACACACACACACACACACACACAATCTCACCATTTAGTTAAAAAAAATGCACATACAAACAATAACATTGATGCATGCAGACATGCCAGCCTTTGATTCCCCATGCAATGGCTGGCTACTATGAGCATCAGACAAAGGCAACCCCAGTCTAAGACATTCTCAGTAGCAGTAGCAAAGGTGAGTGATTAACCTGTAATGAACATATACTGCTTACCTATTTTATGCACTGTACTTCAGTAAAATCCAGCAATGATCATCTATACAGGATTGTCATATGTACTGCAACTGATAATATGCACCAAATACAGTCCAAATCAAATATGATGCATTCACATTCAACACAAAATATTTTACTTGCATATGTATTATGTTTCTACCATGTGCATTTAGCATATGTGGCTCTATGTGAAACAGGTCTCAGAGGGTAGGGCAATGTCACCATCATCTGCACAGGCAGATGATCAAGGCTATCTATACAACTTTATGACTACAAATACAAAGGGAAATAATTAATATATAAATGAAAAATTACAGGCCAACATTACAAAGAAAAAGGACATTTTCCAAAATCTGCAGCTTGCTTACTATTGTGCATCAGACATAAACTGCCTACATCAGGCAACTAAGCAGATGTCAGGGCAATCTCAGTATCATCTGCACAAGGGGCTGAGCAAGCTATACTACACAAGTGTGACACCTGTGCCGTGGCCTAGTAATCAAGGAGCCTCAATCCTCACCACTGGCAACAGTGAGGGATGTACACAATGGGAGAATGACAAGTACACACACGGTAAAGTAGAATTTACCTTAAGAGCACACAGAGATCACAGTCAGTCTAGGGCTGGTTTCTTCCTCTTCCCCTTTCTCCAGATCCCCAATAAGACTTCCCACTGGCACAGCTATAGGGTTAAGATCTGAGCTGAGGAGTCAAATCAAGACCTCCAGCACCCTCTCTGTCCAACCAGTGCTTCATGTCCTTACCCAGGTAGCTGACACACACACACACACATGCACACACACACACACACACACACACACACACACACACACACACACACACACACACACACACACACACTTTGAGATTTGATTTATATACAAACACACAGACACTCCTGGGAAAGGCTGGCACAGGTTGACTAGCTATACCCCCTTCTGCCCAGACTATAAGGTAGTTATCACTTCCACCAACCCCTCTTTATCACCTACTTAAGGCCCTTACAAAGGGTGACCAATCCCACTGTGTAATGTTGCTATTATCCAAATGGTAAGTGTGACTAAGACTTGCAAGGCTATTTAGGAGTGGCCTGTACAGTGTCACCAAATACATATGCAAGTACTCTAAGTGCTTAAATATGTCTCACAGATATCAGCCACAAAGATAGATTTCAATAATTTAATAATAAATAATAAAAAGAACCAGCAATACTCAAGATACACAGTAACGGCAGAGTTCTGAATCACAGGAAATATTTTAAAACAACATTGCAGGGCAATCTCAAATAAATACAGAAAACATCTAAAATAATCTACTATATTCCTATCTATATCTAAGAGAGACACTATGCCCTAAGTCTTACTTACATACAATATGCAGGCAGAAGTCCTGATGATGGATGTCTCCAGGTCAAAGACAAAATGCAAAATGCAAAGTCTCTCTCGGAGAGAGCTCTTAAATTAATATCAAACATTACTGCTGGGTTAGCATGGATGATATCACTCTTTGTCACCCACCTTCAGTTCCCATGCTAACAGAAACTAACATCTCCATGTTAAAAATACACATCTCTCAGATGTTTGCTGAGAACTGGAAGTTGTAAAAAATTAAACACATTTACATTTTAGAACTAGTAATTACTTTTCTCCAAGAAAATAGAAAAATCTCTAGCTCTAGACATTGTGACTGCTTCACTGAGACTAAGAGATAACAATCATAAAACACTTTAATTTCAACTTATTTTCTTGAAGTTTTGTAAGTTAGCTCTATATGTTCCAGCTTCTACCATTAAAACATACATTTGCACAGGTATATAGTTTATATAGATTTCTCTTCTTTTCCAGTAGGGTACACTGTGGGCACATCCTTGAAGCTCAGTACTGTAGAAATCCTGTTCAACACACACTTCTACACCAGTAGTTTAATATACACATAACATATAGTTATTTTACATTTGTAAGACAAGCATTTGAATCATGTTGACATTCACAAATGACATGATTATTTACAAAATTCCAGATAGCTGGGCTGGCAGTGTCACAAGTAATACAACTTTGGTAGCAGTAATATTACTACTACTACTACTACTACTATTACTACTACAACTATGACCACTATAAATAATACTATGGAAGATAAATGGGCTAAACAAAAGTTAAAATGATTATGCATCATGATGAAAACATGGTATTTTACTAAACAAGTATTAGCTGGCCTTTCTGTGCATCAGACATATGTGACCCTAAATCATAGATGTATACAAAGGGCAGAGCATAGTTGTAAACATTTGAAAAGTATGTGGGGGGGTTATGGGAGGGCAGACCTGACACAAAAAGTGTGTGTGCACATGAGAGATGAGGTCAGAGCAATTATGCAGTCTCAGGGCCAGTGTATCCACATGTGAAGAATTAAGTGTCAGAAAATATTACAAGTGTATTTGAGATGTCATGGTCAATTTCAGGTGTACCATGTGTGGATTTGCTAAAGCACAGTCTAGTATTTGTCTTAGCATGACACACTGGCATCTTGGAGAGGTGTGAGCTATGTATGGTAGAAGATCCTGTTCATTGTTAATGCCATCAGCCACATGACTTACCTCTGTCAGGAGTCACAGTGCTAGTTCCACCACCCTGACTAGAAGTGATACCTGAACATCAACAATGTCTGCTGGATGAGCTGTCTTCATGACTATATCCATGACCATGGGCATGACCATCTAGCCAACCATGTTTGGGTGTGGGCATATCTACCACTGTTGTAGCAGTGGAAATATTACCACCATGGGAGTAGAATCTATCCTGTCTATTACCATGTCAGCTAACATCTGATGATGTTCTAGCTCTTCAGCCTCATAGATGCTGTCCTTCCTTCAGCAGTAAGTTTATAACAGAAACTACAGAGTCCAGTATGTCATTCCTCCTCTCCAACTAGTCACACACATGGCTCATGCAGTCTTACATGTCAGAATGTGTGACGAGCAATACTCTTACTATCTCTCATGAGGCCCTAGTGGAACATGCCTGTGCCTCCACAACAGCCCAGCACATCCATGGGGTGGCACATACTGACACACCAACATCAGAGGAAGTGCAGCAAGCATACCTTTGCTTTGCACATCTACCAACATCACTATGTGGTACTTCAACCTTTAAAGGCTAGGGGGAGATTCCTCCAGCTCTGCAACTAGGGTAATCACACTACCCTGATCAACCAAGTTTCATCGACCTTTCCATTCTCAGATGGCATTGTGTCTTGGGTATGCACAGGCATGATGAGTGTGTATAGGCTGTGAGGAGGTGATGCGGGGTCCACATCATCCATGTCAGACATACTATCTGCAACCCCAAGAATGTGCCTTTTCCACACTGCCATCCTCACAAGAGGTTAACAACCCTCTAACAACAGGTTTAGGAAGGTCTATAAAGCTGGTCCCACTCTCACCTGTGATTATACAAAGAAAACAGAAAATGGAAAAAATACAAACATGACTGCAATATACTACCTTCAATTGAATAAAACAACAGAGCAAGCCAATGCAAATAACATTAGGGTGTTCATAGGTTCATAGATTCATAAGTGTTTACTAGGCTAAAGATCACAAGGGCCATTTTAAGTCTAGTCATGCATCCCAAATCTCTGACAAGTTCTGATACCCTTAATAAGTATAAGCAGGGGTTTGACGGATGAAACACTTGCAAGCAGTGCCTGAGAGAGGAACCATTTACAGGTTGGCTGTGTCCATTAGAGACATAGGTATCAAACTAGGGATGAATTTCCTGTTTCCCATTCAATCGTCCGAGTTGCACTAGAATTGGGTCAGTGAGGAAACTCTGCTTCACCTGGATGGGGAACATTTTCCATAGATAGGGGAGTCTCTGGGAGACATACTTGTCTCTCCAGCAGGCCCTAATTATCGCAGGCAAGGTTCAAGTCTTTAGAATGGGTAATTCTGGTGTTGTTTGTTTTGCAGATATGCAGGAGGTCCATCAGAGTGGGGTCTGACAATGCCATGTATGCCAGGGATAGCTGTCCTCTCAAAAGCTTATAGTAGACTGAATACCAGGATAGGGCCTTGAGGCAGTTTGCATAGGACATTTTATTTATGGCCTGTATTCTTTTAGTGAAGAACTTGTGTGGACATTCCAGTTGTTGGATACATACCAAAGAAGACATTGTACTCAATGATGGGTCTGATGAATGCCGAATACAGTGTAACAATGACTTCCTTGGACTTAGAAGTTATACATTTGTGTATAAATTGTGCAACATAGAATGATTTCCTCACTACAAAATCCACTCAAGCTGCACGCCAAATACATTCGAGCTACACGCTCTAGGGATATAAACCTCAGCACAACAATGAATAGAACATGCTGGAGGGATAGATTCCCTTCGCAAAGACTTCCTTTGTTATGGAACAAGATCCCGATCTACATAAAACAGAGCCCCTCACTATCACTCTTCAAGAGGAACCTTGACGAGTGGATGGGTAACAGAAAGTTCACACCAGGGATCATACCAACAGCTCTACTAGATAGGGGCCAAGGGTACTAGCTGCTAGATCAAGGGCCTGGGGAACTAACCAAAGGGGTGGTGAATACCGCACAACATGGCTGGGCTAATATATGCCTTTGGGCAGATAGCCCAGTACCTACCTATAAACCTATGCACTACTATAAACATGTCATGGTTAAAGGCTAGATTACTATTTATGTGTGTCCTTATGTCCCTGACAACTGGGTCAACTCTAAGGGGTGTGTTGTCGCTATGATAGTTACCAGAGGGTGGATGACTTCCCAAAGGATGCTATTATGCATTTTTTTTCATTTAGTTTTAGTTCATGGCTCTGACACCAGTTGTTTGACTGAGTAATATATACATATATGAGTCTACTGTGCAAGACAGAAATACCAGAAGACCAACTTTTAAAACCCCAAGATAAGAAAGCCGACAACCACAGAAAACTGTCATGCCAGAACACCGACTTCCAACTCCAGGTAAGTAACAAATTGGCCACTATGTTGAACTTTAACCCTTGCCTCCATGGAAGTGAGACCCCGAAGTTGGTATATTTAGGTAGGAGGGGTGGGGGGTGAAACCCTCCACATTGATGGGTTTAATTAGATTCTGGTTTAATTTTGTTTTTTTGGCCAACTGGTGACTTACCTGGAGTTGGAAGTCGGTGTTCCAGGATGCCGGTTTTCTGGGGTTATTGGCTTTCTCATCTGGAGATTTTAAAAGTTGGCCTTTTGGAATTTTGGTCTTCCAAAGTAGACCTATATGTATGTGTGTGTGTGTGTGTGTGTGTGTGTGTGTGTGTGTGTGTGTGTGTGTGTGTGTATATATATATATATATATATATATATATATATATATATATATAGAGAGAGAGAGCGTGAAAGAGAGAGAGAGAGGAACCAATATCAAATGACAAAAAAAGTATGCCCATACCATATGCAGTGCACTGTACCTCAATGCCAGAGGTCCACATACACACAAATTTCAGTTGACAGAGGAATTATGAGCATAAAACATAAGACAGCTTAACAGAAACCTTAAATTTTAAAATAATTGTATATATTTAAATGGTATACCTGGAGCACTACTAGTGGAAATCCTCTGGTTGTCCTCCATGTCTGCCCCAACATCCAAAACAGCACTATGAAAATGTTCTCAGCTGCCTGGATCCCCTACAAAATTTCTTTGTCTCAGTGAGAGGTGGTTCAGCAGAAGGTCCCTCCCAGAAGCTCTTCTCTCCCATGCCCCAGCCTTGGCTCTGTCAGTAGCCTTTTAAATCATGTCAGTGGCTTTATGTATAAGACAAGGATAGACATTACCCTAGCTCCCCACAGCGTTCACATCGTTGACAACCTACCACCAGATATGGTCACAGAAGGACTTATCAGCTAAATGAGGACTTAGGAGCCATGCCTCATGGAGACAGAGGACCTAGACTAAGACCTCATTCTCACTATCAGAGAATGGAAGTTTCTGTGGGATTGAACCCCTTTTTAGAGATCTGGCAGGAATATCCCAGTTGTGATAGGAAAAAATGTATATCAGGCACAACAACATACCAGGGATGTGGGGTGCTACACAGGCTGATCTAATTCTGGGGAGCAACTACTCATTATGTAGACATCACCATTTATAATCATACAAAGCAGTTCTGAATATATAAGTGCAAGTCCAGTAATATTCCTGTATGCCACCCCTTGAGAAATGGATAACTGTATGTCTACAGAACTGAATAAAATCATTTCATATACATAGAATTCTTTATATGAATACTAGACAGACAGAACAGCATTAGCAGAGAACAGTTGCTTATTGTAACAATAATCCACATAAGGTTCCACAAGTCAGACATGTCTGAACATCCTTAAATGTGATTCCAGAACCTCAGGAAATACAAGTAGAGGATAACTGCAATAACAAATGTTCACATATTCATTACAAAAACCCATCTGTGCAGGGTTAGACAGCAGTCATTGCAAGTAAAGAATTCGAAATGTAAACTTGTAAGCAGTACTTGTAAAGAACATTACATACCTTGAAAGATTTCAGACAGTTCTTTAAAATGTATTGCAAATCCAACAGTTGTACTGTCTACCAGAGCCAGATTCAGCACTAGGCAACATAGGCTGTTGTCTAAGGCCCAACGGCTGGGGGCCCACTCTGGCCAGGACACTTCAATATATATAAAACAATACTTCTTACCACTGGGGTGGAGTCTTCTCCTTCAAGGAAGGCCATGCATGTGTCACATGCAGGCCAGTGTGGATGTAAACACATTCAGCACTCACATGCGGAATTTAAACTAGCCTTTCCGAGAAGGTGTGTGTGTGTGTGTGTGTGTGTGTGTGTGTGTGTGTGTGTGTGTGTGTGTGTGTGTGTGTGTGTGTGTGTGCGCGTGCGTGCGTGCGTGCATGCGTGCGTGTGTGTGTGTGTGTGTGTGTGTGTGTGTGTGTGAGTGTGTGTGTGTATAAAAGTAAAAGTAATTTAAACTAGTGGCTCCATTTATTTCTGTACGAGAGAGAAGGTGTGTGCATGCATATGTATGTGTATGTAATTTAAACTAGCTGTTCTGTTCTTATGTGAGATAAGGTGTGTGTGTGTGTGTGTGTGTGTGTGTGTGTGTGTGTGTGTGTGTGTGTGTGTGTGTGTGTGTGTGTGTGTGTGTGTGTGTGTGTGTGAGAGGTGTGTTGTTACTGTATGAGACAGTAGGTGAGTGTTTTGCTGTGTGAAAGAGAGTGTGTGTGTGTGTGTGTGCACGCACACATACCTCTGAACCTCTAAGTGCAAGAAATCTGAACAAAGCCTGACATAATGGGGGACAAAGGTGAAAAATAGGGACATATTTTAAATATTGCTCTTATAAACTTAGAGAGTTGCTAGACTAATAAGATTTGTGTTAGCATGCATTTGCTGAATGATATGACATCTGACATACAAATTTATGCCATGTCATTATTTAATGACTGTAATCCTCAGATCTTCCCAGTGATTTGCCAGAAAACCACACATTTTATGAGGAACAGTCCAAAAATAGTGAGGCAAAAATCTGTGCACTCTGTGAAAATCTGGGCAGTTGACAGGTATGTTTGTGGGTTGCTGTGTGAGAGAGTGTGTGTATGTGCGTGTTGCTATATAAGAGCAGAGAGAAGGTAGGTGTGTGAGTGTGTGTGTGTGGGTGTTTAACAGACCTCTGAGCATTCCAGATTTAGCCTTATAGTTTTTGCTTGTTTCTCATAAAATTTTTGGTTTTCTGGCAAATCACAAAAGACACTAAATAATGACATATATATGAGTTTCAGTCTGCATACCATTCAGAAAATGCATGCTAACACAACTCCTGTTATTCTAACAACATTATATGTTAAAAGGAGCAATATTTAAAATCTATCCCTATTTTGAGCTATTGTATCGCTGTTATTTTAGGCTTTGCTCATATTTCTTGTGCGAAGAGGTTGGCAGGTATGCATACCTCTCAACTGTCCAGATTTTTGCACAATGTCCAGATTTTAACCTCATGTTTTTGGCCTATTCTTCATAAAATGTTGGTTTTCTGACAAATCACTGAGGATTGAAATAGGGGAAATAAGGTCATACATTTAAGTTTCAAAATGTATTTCCTTCAGAAAATGCTCGCTAAGACAAATTCTGTTATTCAAGCTAATTTCTAAGTCTAAATGAGAAATATTTAAAATCTGTGCCTATTTTTGGACCTTTGCCTCCCCCATTATTTTAGGCTTTGTCCAGATTTTTTTGTGCCAAGAGGTTGAGAGGTATGGAGGTATGGTATGTAATGCCCTAGTTGGGGGGGGGGGCAGGTTAGTCAATTAATTTGGTCAGACCTGACCCTGTAACTTGGTTACAGGAGACAAGATCTTGAATCCTCTACACTGACTACCACACTGCTGTAGGAATTGTTAGCTTCAGTGGAGACCAAAGCCTGAATCCTCTGCACCAATTACCAGACTGCTGACAGAATTATGAGTCTGAGTTTCAGTGCATTTTAAGGGAATTATGAATTTCAGTGCATTTTCACGGAATTGTAAGTTTCAGGGGAAGATAAGTTTACTGTTGCTCATGCTAAGTCTGTTTTCAATGTGCAGTCAATGTTTGTGCTGTAGAATTTGAAAGCAGTGTTAGTAGCAGAATTACTTTTGGTGCAGAAGGCTGTGGATTCTACTCCCACATCATGTATAAGGAGTGCAGGTACTGCAGTGCCCTTTGGATTGCTGACTATATGGTGCATTTTAAGGAGGTTAGGGATTCTGCACTCCTCAGCGTGTCCTCCTTTATATGTGATGCCTGGTAACTATGAACTTGCTGTTGGGTTGTCAGTCATTCCCAACTGCAATATTACCAGCTTACCATTTTTTTTAATTTAATACTGTTATACCTCTCATCTGTCCAAATGTTTGCAGAATGTCCAGATTTTTGTCTCAAAATTTGGAATGATCTGAAGAATGAAATTAGCAAATAATGTTATACATTCGAGTTTCAGACTTCATATCCTTTAGAAAATGCATTTTAATACATACCCCGTTATTCTAGCAACATTCTCAGTTTACAAGAGCAATATTTAAATTCTGTCCCTATTTTTAGGCCTTTGTACCCCAATTATGTCAGGCTTTGCCCAAAGTGCTTGGGCTAAGAGGTTGAGAGGTATGACCATAGGCAATTAATTATTCAAGGGCAGCAGGCACTGAATTTGTAGATGAAACACTGAAATGTAAAGTTGTTTGCCAGTAGCAGCATCTTCATTAGTTACAGATCGCTTTAATGTGGAATTATTTAGATGACTTTTACTTCTGCAGATATTGTGCTTATTGACGGATATTGGTGGGTTGTAATGACAAAAGTCTGAGTTGCCTTTTATGGTTGAAATGTTTGAAATGGGTAGTTTTGTCATTATTGGTTCATATATTTTGTTTCATTGCTTACTGGAAGAATTTTCAAAACTACAAATTTAAAACAGATTCTGATAAATGGTTCTGTATTATACAAGGAATATAATTTAATACAATCAGGAAAGTGAATCAAAGAATACATATATGTATGCATGAACCTAAAACTGTGTGCAAGGAGCCTATGGTTTGAAAACAGCCCAAAGGTAAACTTAATCCTTCACTGGCCAGATGTATTTTCTTTGAATGTGGGTTTTAATGCCATTTCAATGAATGTGAGTTTCAAGGGCTGAGAAGTTTACTGCTCATGCTGTTTGTTTTCATTGTGAGACTGTACTGTTTGTTTAGCTAATGGCTATCAGTGTTTGTGTTATTTTATTTGAATATCTCTAATAATTGTACAAGTAAATAAGAAAACAATATGCACACTGATAGGTTTGAACAGTGTTTATGGTAAATGGGGAGAAATTGCCAAGAAATGGAACACTGGAAAGGCTGGGCAAGGGACTGCTGGGGACGCTGCAGGAGGAGCTACTCTGACTCCGGGGGGAGGCCTGCTCTATTACCCTGCCTATGGCCTCATTTGAACCTATCTGGAAAATCATAGAGGATTGAAGTTGCTAAATAATGACATGTATATGAGTTTCAGACTTCACAGCATTCATCCAACTCTGCTGTCTGCAATAGTTTTGTTTGGCAGCACTTGAAAACTCAAGCAGTTTTGTCTAGCATGATGGAAGTTCCATAGCCTTAGGTTCTGTTTATATAGTATAGGTTAAGCCTTCTGGGCATGACAAATATGTTAATTAAGTTTTAGCCCAAAATCATTCTTGAATTATAAAATCTGCTCAATATGCTGGCTGGCCAGATAGACATGGCTTTAGTACCTACCATACCTCGGGTCTCAACTGTCCAGATTTTCACAGAATGTCCAGATTTTTGCCTCATATTTTAGGTCTGTTCCTCATAAAATGTATAGTTTTCTGGAAAATCATTGAGGATTGAAGTCACTAAATAATGACAGACATTTCAGTTTCAGACTTCATATCCTTCAGAAAATATATAATAATGCAAAACCTGTTACTCTAGTAACTTTGTAATTTTATAGGAGCAATATTTACAATCTGCCCCTATTTTGTGGCCTTCGTGCCCCCATTATTGCTAGATTTGTCACGTTTTCTTATGCTGGGAGGTTGAGAGTTATGGTTCCTACACAATGATGTGCATACACCTGAGCAGTGCAAAAGAAAGCATTAAGACCTCTGGCTTGGAAATGCCTTGCAAGCATGACACATTAGCAGTTATGCATTGTTTAGTACCCCTGCTAATGAGACGTACACTTACAAAGGGTATGTCAGAGAGAGAAAAGCATTACTGAGAAGGTTTCAGTTGCATTTAATGACTTAGGAGAGAACCTTGATCCACGCTTTCATTATCATTATGTAAGAAGTTTATGTACCTGTGATGACAGAGTGTCTGTAACTCATAGCATATGTAAAACTTAAAAATACAGAAAAAGACACATAATACTTATCCCAAAATGTAATACATTCATGGCCCAAATTAATTACAATAAAGTAATGTACACACATGGAAATAAGAAACTATTCTCTTGCAGTTGTTTGTAAGCTCCCATGCTTTACTATTCTCACTTCTGCAAGGGTCACATTTACACAAAATTGCACTGTGACAAAACATATGACATCTATGTAATAGAGGTATAGTGCAGACTAAATGTAAATATCAGAAGTACAATGCTGAGCACATTTGCTGGACTTTTTCTGGCTGTAAGTGTTCAGGTAGCAAAAACTCGTCATCATGTTATTGTTTTATTTTAATGCCATGTGTGCAGGGTTCAAATCTAGTGAAAGTGCCGTCTCTGTGAAAGTAGAGATCCTTGGTGTTAACATTTTGCTTGTATATAGCTGCAGACTTGAGAAAGCATAACATTGATTTATAAATAAATCATCTTTTTTCTTTAGCTTCATCCTTCGTGTGACAGTTGGCATTGCGTATTGGGTCCATCAGCAATGCCCTTTACTTAATGTCTGTTCACATCTTTTAGCAAAAAAATCAAAATTTAATTTCACATCCGCAAAGACTTAGCTGTCAGTCGTACAAATGAGACTGTTAGCAGTCTGGACATTCCTTGAATGCAGAAAATACATATATTACGTAACATTCTCAATGGCTCTACATGTAAATGAAGTATGTTCTGAATAACAGCGCAAGCACTGCAGATTTTGAATTCCCATTAGGGATAGTTTATATTGATGGAGTTTATTGCATATGTTATCCTTGTTTTTCTGTACTATAAGTTGAAATACATAGGTCATTTAAAAGGTGAATGTTTCAATACAATTGTATTATGCCTGCTGAACAAGACACATGCAATCTTTGTTACATGCTGTGTTCATGCCAATGATTATACTAAAAGCACACTTCTATTTGCATTCTGAAAACAATAGTAGATGTTCAAAAATATGAGATAGTAAAATTAACAAGATCATTTATTAGGGAAATAATGCAATTACAGCAATACAGCAATCAAAATATCTTTGAACATGGTTTCAGTGGAATATTTTTTTTTTTCATCATCCCGAGTGTACATTGTAGTGATATATGCTTTGGACAGCATCACCTCCTGTGAACTCTTTTTGCCCCCTGCATCAGTATGTGTTATAACATAAATGCATCAAACAAATGGCCAGCACCAAATGGGGAGAAAACGCCTTTTATTGTAGATACAAAGACAGACCAGTTTCGGCCCAAAAAGCCTTTCTCTGTGAAAAAAGACTATTACTAGGCTTTCAAAGCTTAACCAACTTTTCCCAAAAGAATAATGAAGTCCTGTATCCAAATAGGAGATTGAGGGCCATGCATTTTCAAGCTACCTCTGTCCATAAGGGACATGGATGCCAGCACTGGTGTAAATTTCCTATTTCCCATCCTCTTGTCTAGGTTGTGCTTAAACTGGGTAATAGACAAATTCAGCTTCACATGGATAGAAGTCTGCTCCATAGCAGGGGCAGTCTCTGGGACACATATCTGTCTCCCCAGTATGTTCTGTTTAAGTCACAGACAAAATTCAGGTCCCTAGACCTTGTATTTCTGGTACTCTTTGACTTATGAATATGTAGGAGATTCATATGTGTGGGATTTGTGGATGCCTTGTAAACCAGGCATACCTCACCCATAGGAGAATGAGTAGAGGGAAAGGGCTTTAAGGCAATCTGTATAAGCCAGGTCTGTTGTGCCTTGTATTCTTTTTGTAAAGAACCTTTGAGTCAGTCTAGTTGCTGCAAATGCCTGGTCAGGTACATATCAAAGGGAGCATAGTACTCTATGATTGGTCTGATAAGGGCGAACTACAGTGGGATAATGACCTCTTTGGACCTAGATGCGATGCCCTTACTTATAAGTTGCACAACATACAAGGATTTTCTCACCACTATGATCACATAGTGGTTGAAGGTAAGGCTACTGTCTACGTGCATACCCAGATCCCTGACCACTGGGTCAACTCTTAGGGGTATATTATCAACATGGTAATTGGCCAGGATGATGGCTGACTTCCCAAAGGGCATTTCTTAGCACTGGGTTTAAGACCATAGCTTTGGCACCTGGCATCAGAGATAGACCTTCTTGAAGAATGATAGTGTCTGCAGGGAAGTTGATGATAATCCACAGGTTGCAATCATCTGCAAACTTAGTCAACCATAAACCCTTAACATTTTCTTCCATTTCAGAGAAATAGATGCCAAAAAGGAGTGGGCCCAGTACCAAGCCCTTGGGGAATCCTCTAGGTGCACCAATCCATTCAAAAGGTGTATAAAAAGGAGTGGACTTATATAGATTGTGTTCTGATGAAGTCTAAGTTATTTTAGATGAAAGCACTTAACCATTGAATTGTATTGTCTTTTATAATAAATAATATTTTATAGTTCTCTTTTCGTTATTTCACCTATCCAGTGGATTCTGTTGAACTTGTGTACTTAGAGCTGTTATTCATTTGTTGGACTCGAGTTCGTGTAAATTTTTCGGAATCCTCTAGTGACCGACCTCTTGGTGGAGGTGGCGTCACCTATTTTGACCTCCTGGGACCTATCAGTGAGCCAGTGATGTAAGCACTGTACATACGCAACTGATAGGCTTGGAGAACTTTCAGTACGTAGGAATGACTGTAGAGAACCGGCACTTCATGTCCTATGGTAAAAAGTCAGAAAATAATTACTCATATGATGAAACTTTGCTGTCAGCCGCACACACACACACACACACACACACACACACACACACACACACAAACACAAAAAGCTTGCTTTCATCATTGAAGATATTTAAAAAATCACTGTAATGGAAAGTTTTCCATTAACATGCATATTTGCTTACATTTTTACTCCAATAATGCAACACATGAAAGTGCAACAGTTGCAGGGTTGTCAAAAGTAGGTCTATATCCAGTCTTATTCAAAATTGTGTACCTCATTTTACATACTTAGAATGCCAATTCCCCTTTGGCATTAACAATTAACATACAGAATTCATAAGGTCATATTCCTTTTTGTCACAGGTTTGATTCCAAGGTGCAGTCACTCAAAGTTATTAACATCTTATATGCTGCCAAGCATTGTGCATTACTTAAACAAAAATTAAATAAGGCCAACACTGAATGACAACAGCATCATGGAGATATCCATGTCATGTTTGTTTGTTTGTGACAATTTTCATGGTATGAATACTATCAACCATCTCAGAGTGCATGCTCAGAAGTGGGAATATATCATGAAATGTAAATACTATATAAACATTAACCAGCATTTGTTGGAGTCATTGTGGGGCACTTGTATATACACCATAGTGCACACAGGTCCAAGACTTACTGCCGCATTTGTCACTTAACAAGGACATTGAAGAAATAATACATATATGTCATTTCATCTAATTTCTGTGCTTTCTGTCATGCAGATGTGATCATCTAGCTTGTCTGTCATTATGCTCAAGTTGGTACACATTTGTTCTGAATTGGATGCCAATTCCTTGCCATATTTCCCGAGATCCTTGCCATATTTCCAGAGATCTTGGAAAAGACATGGTGGCGATGGTGAAGGTAGTTCTCCATTTAGAGCACAGAGGTTGTGTGAGGAGGATTCCAAGATTTTTGTTAGACTGCTTGCTCAACATAACAGCTGAAGGCTTCTACACTGTGACTATACTAGGTCACAGTAAGCTGAGGCTTGGAATAGCTTAGCCAAGGCTATCACCAATGCAACTGGCATCCCACTCATGGGTTAACAATGGTGATGCCATCACCATTTTTGTGACTTTAAAGGTGAAAGCAGGACCTTTTTA
Source organism: Protopterus annectens (assembly GCF_019279795.1). Taxonomy (NCBI): domain Eukaryota; kingdom Metazoa; phylum Chordata; order Ceratodontiformes; family Protopteridae; genus Protopterus; species Protopterus annectens. The sequence continues at coordinate 1,454,658,435 of NC_056743.1, forward strand.
GCCAATGTGATGAATATTTTAAGGGCTATGAGCCACCTCAGTTGTGTAAATATAGTGGCCCTTAAACAGGCAATACAGTATCATGAACTGACAAGACAAACAGGTGTTCATTTTTTTTTTCCAGTTATGTGTAGCTTCTGTGCAGGTTGAAGGAAATAAGGAAGTGCATCAGACAGGACTCCAACAACTCTGAGAGCAGAGGGTGAATATTGGTTCAATTAGGAATGTTTGCCATTTCATAATAGCAATTATTGTAAACATAGGTTATCAGTTCTCTGGACATCAGTCCATAAATGGTTGCCAGAGTAAGACATGAGTATGCATACTCAACATATGCTAATTGTATCTACCTGGACTGATACCTCTTGTAACATTGCACTAGGCAATGAGGCAGTAAACATCGATGCTTGCGGACTGAAATCCAAGCAACAGCAATTTGTCTGTATTGGTTAATAATTGTTTTTCTGCAAACAATAACATAGAATAAAAATTTACTCAGTTCATATAGACATCTCATTACTTGTAATGCATTAACTAGTTTTACTATAGACACAATATTATTTGTATAATGTGTATGATATTGAGGAGATTAACTCATTTAATCCTAAATGCCGGAGGTTAATTAAGACCTTTACTTGGTGAAATCTTCTATACCAGGAAAACAGTTGTTTCTGAGAGCTTTTTCCAAAATTTTCTACTGAAACCAAACTTTATTAGATTTATAATATTCAATAAATGGTGTGAGATACAAAAATGTTACAAGTGATATCTGTCTGGAGGAAAATGAACTATGCACTGGTGTTAGTATCAAACATCCGTTTGTTTGTTTATGGTGATTTTATATTGTAGATATATAAAAGAAAACTGCATTTTGCTTGACAAAAAATACTAGTGTTATGGTCAAACAAAAGGTTATATCTCTGTAAGTGTGCAGGACAGAGCCAATATATCAGTGAGTGAACAGCTCACCCGCTCAAGAACTTTCAAATGATGTCTGACAAGAAGGAATAAAATACTCCTGCTTTAGTGGTATTGCCAAATATATGGAAATTACCCATATAATAATTTCACAATATTTCAAAATGATATTAATGTACAAAACCATTTGTGCTAGATGGCACGTATCAGTGGCAACGTTCTGTGCCTTAATGTTTTATATAAGAAGGCAGCATTTGTTCACCTGTAGGACCTGCAGCTTTTATGACATTAATGCAGTTATAAAAATATAGGTTATAGCCATAAGTGCTTAAAAGAATATTTATATCTCAGAATGTCTTCACATTACCCATCATGTTTTAATGTCATTTTTTACTAACACCCACTGCTTGAATACATCATGCCAACATGATAGTATAAGTTTTGTCAACATCCCTCAACTCTACCCATACATATCCCATGCTAGCCATTTCTCTGCTATGCTTAGCAAATTAAATCACCTTTTTGCCTTAGTTTTATGACTGTACAGTTAGCAGGATTTCAAAAATCAGACTTTGAAAAACAGAGACAAGCATACTCATTTCAGGAGAACAAGAACATCTAGTATAAAGAAAAGTATTCGCTTACAGGTTACATGGTAACTCTGCATTGCTAATGCAGGAAGCAAAGAGTTAACCTTTACTGCAACAGTGTATGTGACAAATGTAAATATTTATATGGAAATATGCATTGACTGGGATGTCTTGTAATCATATGATATTTATGATATTTGCCTCTGTTGTCATTCCTCCCACCCCTTATCTTTTTTTTTTTTGTGTGGTTATAACATTTGGACTATCATTCCTGCTGTAATATGACCACCAGCATGGGGAACTACACTGGCCACTGAAACTCAGACTGCCATCCCTCCACAGGTGGCTATGGTAGTGCCTCTGTAGACAGTTGGGTCATAAATTGTGAGCATTGTGTCCACAACCCCTGCACTACCTACAGCAGCTATGTCAGGTAGATGTTCTCCTGGAGATTGTGCAGTAATACCCACTTGCAGTACTGTCTGTGGATGTAGTAATTATGTCACATGACAGGAGCTGACAGACTAATGGAGGAGATTATGATGTGGGCCCTCAGTGCCCATATTAGCCATATAGAAAGGATACTGGTGCAAATTGCCAAAACATTGTCTCACACAAGAGCTGCCCCAGTTGTCTTTAATAGGAGATAGCAGTAAAGGTTCTGAGATTGAGGCCTAGATTCACACTATATTCATGCTGTACAGGGATGCATCTCCAAAGTCCCTTACACATCCAAAATCATGATGTCCCCAACCTCTTGTTTCCATCATGTCTGTCCTTTATATCCTGTATACCTGCACCTGCTATCTAACCCACCCCTCTACCTTCCCCAGCATTCTTCTCTGTTAAAATGGCACCTGTCCCAAAAAATATACTGGTGAATTTGCCTTTGTCCATATTATTATGGTGTTTGTTGTTATACTAATTGTAGCCCAGCTGCATGACAGAAAGCAATACTGATAGCAATATGAGGAGGCAGTCATTATTATATGTGTAACAGGTTCCAGGGTTTAATTTGTAAGCCCTTATTACTATTATAAAATCTGATGCACACATAACTCCCTGCTTCATACTTTTCTCACTGTCCCTTCAACTGTGTGAGTTTTGCTAGCTGAAAAATGTCTGCCTATGTGATGTGTTCATATAATGTTCTGGTCTAGAGAATGTTGATTAACATTAGCAGGTGTTTGAATTCAACATTATTTACATTAGTAAAAGTTGTCTCTCCTATAACATTTTAATAGGTGAAGTATTGGCTCTGTCTGTTATTCCCCATCACTACCCTGATTATTCCTATCCTACCCCTGCTTGATCCTTGTTTTGAACCCTTTAGAAGAAATAGCATGGCAGAAGTTTTAAGGATGACAAACAAAAGATTAACACAATGCACACACTTGCAGAAATGTCTCAAAAACAAAACCATCTATATCTCTGTACTCTTCCTTTGCATGATGCTTGGTATTGAGCAGCAAAGACCACTGTTATTTCCCATTCTGAATTAAAAAATTAAAAAAAATAACTGTGCATGTGATAACACTGCCTTTGGTGGCACAAATGAGTTTGGCAGTTGTGGACCTCAGTACGCATTTGTCTCAGACTGAAAGTAATGCCCATAGCTTTTATGACTTGCGTATAGTTTATTGGCCTATTCATAGGTAAGTATTAAGCTAGCTGCCCTTCTGGACCATTTTAAGTCTAGTAGATTTTCCTTTGGTATGACTCAAACCCTCTGCCTGTTGTTTGTGAGGTAAACACCTTAACCATTTTGCCAGCTCCCAGCATTTTGCCCCATCTGGTTGTCAAGATATGAAGAGTTCAGAAATGACAAACAAGTTCAAAACACTTTTATTTCATCATAAATACTTTCTAGCACCTCAACTAATACCTTCTATGGAGAATATTCAATAATATGAAAAACCCTATAACTAGAAACACAGGCAAGCAAGGCACAAATGTAATTAAAATCAATAAAATACAAGATTGTTAAAGAGACATCACATCAGAACACTCTTCCATTAACATTCATTGTTTAATCCATTAAGATATAAAGTATTACATTTTATTATAAACATATATAGTCTCTTTATAAAGCAAAGCATCTTTCATATTACACCTATCCCTAGCACCTAAATATACCTGCTGCAAAATTGTATCCTCTAGTAATGTACTACCACTATCATGCATGCTATAAAATGCATAGCAACAGAAGTAGTTTCTTTCTTACACTCAATGTCCTTAATATATTCCTATGATCTGCTTTAATTTTTCAAATTAAAGATTTTTTTCCATTTTTTGGCAGTGCTGCTAAAAAAATACAAAGTCCTATGACTATTTATGAAGGTCAGAAAAGGTATATGCTAACTGCCAAAATCATCCTTTAAATCTGGCACCCATTTCCCTAGACATAAATGTTCTATGCCATGGTGTTGTTTCTTATTTTTTTTGCTATATTTACTTCTAAACATCTCTGCATAGACAATAAAACTGAATAGTATAAATTTGGGATTTCAAAGCTTCATCATTTGAGATGCATCTAACGTTGCTTTGCATCCCAGTTTAGATTTATTGCTGTAACCCAAACTGATTTTTTTTCTACATGCGTATCTAGGTATCGATCTGTTTACTTCTATATAAGTGTGAGTGTGTGTGTGTGTGTGTGTGTGTGTGTGTGTGTGTGTGTGTGTGTGTGTGTGTGTGTGCATGTGTGTGCGTGTGTGCGTGTGTGTGTATACATATATATAAGATAGCTAGATAAAGGGAACAAGTAACTGACCATCGTTAAAGTCTGCAAATGTTTAGTCCTACACAATGGATAGCTGGATGGTCAATAAGTGTGCAACACTGCTACAATACCATGGTTTTAGTAATATGCCTTTTCATCAATATTATTCAATGTTGCTGTTAAAGAATAAAATTAGCAGGGAGTGTGTGGGTTTAGCAACTCCCATAGGTGGGTGCAAGGGAGAGCATATCTCCCTGCAAAAAACAATGTTTCAGACTTGTTGTTTATTGCTTTTAACTTGCATGCCTAAAGCTATTCCTCAGCACATATGTAGTAATAAGTCAACTTTTTGTTGGAAGGCACTGCATAACACGTCTGTCATTTAATTTTTTGTACTACTGATATTGTTTTAAATGTTACTTTTCCCGCCCTGGTGTTTTCTCTTCAGTGTTCTTACCTACTCATAAAATTTCAAACAGAAATAGTTCAAACATTGCCCTACTGATCAGACAGAGGTCACCTCCAAATTGTCTAATGAAAAAAAAAAAACAGAAAATATAATGACAGTTCCTGAAGCCTCATTGAATATCTCAAGTTTTCCAATCCTGTGATTTTTTTCTAATCACTGCACCTGTTCATGATTTTTTAAGATTGCTTGTAAAGGCTATAAACACTATTTTCAACAATGGGTTAGATTACTGATGTGTAAATTAGTACAGTGATCATCATCTGCAGAATTAGATGGGCTACTGGTCAAAGTTTAAATTGTTGTTTACCACTGCCAATAAAATTGTAAAGATTGTGTCACTTTTTTATAATATGACCATTTATTTTGATATCACAAAATATGCCATTTTTGGAAAATTTAATAATATCATGTTTACTAAAATTAGATGCAAAGTCATCCAATACTACTGCTCCAGATGTATAATATTATTAGACTGAATGGCAGAGCTTTATTATCTTTTAGTGAAGTAACTATGTTACTCAGTTTGCAGTTGCCATCATACCTGCTTACCTGTAGTCCATTTCAACTTTTGCATCTGAAAGGACTATCACAGAAAGAAGTAGCCCCTGCAGGGCACACTTGGTAATATCTGTTAGGATATACAAGCAACCCACAGAAATTGATTTGTCCTTGTTGCTTAACCAATGTTTTATCCACTGAATTACAAATGAAGAATTACAAATGAATTGACATTTGATGTATTAATATATCAATTACATCTTAGGAACACTGCTATTAATCATGTGGCTTGTTATCCGTAATAAAATATCACAGCCTGAAGAGTGGATATTTTTCTTAATAGCCTACCAGTGGCGGCTAGTGCTATTGGACTGCAGGACTGTAGTCCCCCAGCTGAAAAATCAAAATAAAAAATCCCGGAACTCACACATGCCAAAATAAAAAAATCCCGGAACTTGTGCATGCATGGAAATTCAAATCGGGACTGCTGTTTAACCAGTCCAGATTCGGAAGAAGGCAGCAGTCTACAAATGCCCAGAAATCTATGCGGTTGTAATCGCATAGACTGGAAGGGGATCGGACTGCAAGCTCTGCAGTCGGACCTTGTCAGGAGCTGCTTGCATTGGAATACTGGCTTATGGAGGAGGATCAGAGCACGTTTTCAGGTACTAGGTGCATGTGTGTGTGTGTGTGTGTGTGTGTGTGTGTGTGTGTGTGTGTGTGTGTGTGTGTGTGTGTGTGTGTGTGTGAAGGAGAATCAGAGCACACTTTCAGGCACTAGGTGTGTGTGTATGGAGGAGGATCAGAGCACACTTTCAGGTAATAGGTGTGTGTGTGTGTGTGTGTGTGTGTGTGTGTGTGTGTGTGTGTGTGTGTGTGTGTGTGTGTGTGTGTGTGTGTGTCTGTGTGTGATGCCCCAGTTAACTATAACCGGTGGCTAGAGAGAGTAATTCAGGTTCAAACCTTAAACCATGGGTACATGTAGCAAGAACCTGAATTCCCTACCCTCCACTACCTGTGAAATGCATTCAAATTTTTGCCTCATATTTTTGTTCAGTTCCTCATAAAATCTGTGGTTTTCTGGATTTTCACACATTTGAATTTTAGACTGCAGCTGTGGTGGTGCAGTGGTTAGCATTGCTGCCTCACAGCAAGAGGTTCTCTGGTTTGATTATCAGCTGGAACTCCTTCTGTGTGGAGTCTGCATGTCCTTCTTGTGGTTGATTTGTACTTTAAAGACATCCAGGTAGCTGTGTGGTTGTGCCTTCTTTGAAGGTTGGGTGCCAGGCTGGCAACTCGACACTGTAAAAATTCACTGTCAATCATGAGCGGAGCAGAGTTCTGCTGTGGCGATCCCTATCCAGTGAAAGCTGAAAGACTTTATTCTTCAGAATGTACATGGCAACAAGAAACATTTTATTCTAGCAATTTTCTAAGTTCATAAGATCAATATTTGAAATGTGTCCCTATTCTTGGGGCTGTATTTCCCCATTATTGCCTTTGTCCACATGTTTTTTGCTAAGAGGTTGAGAGCTATGGTGAGAACTGAATTCACTGAATATGTTTGAGGGCTGTATTCCCCCATTATTGGCTTTGTCCAGGTGTTTTGTGCTAAGATGTTGAGAGCTATGGTGAGAACTGAATTCACTAAATGATAGCCATTTAAGTTTCAGTCTTCCTGTCTTTCAAGAAGCAGCTGATTTGACATAGGATATGTTCCTCTGACTGTAATGCATGAGGTCCTGGGTTCAAGACGTGGCAGTGAAATGCATGGCAGTAGCATAACATTTTATTCTAGCAACTTTCCCGGGTTATACAAGTAATGTTTAAAATGTGTCCCTGATTTCAGGGCTTTTGTCTCCCCCCAATACATTTTGAGTTTTTACAGATTTCTTGTGCTCATGTGCTGCAAAGCTGAGAGATATAGTTGAGTGTTGAGTGGATTTTACAAGGAGCTAAGAGCTTCAGGGGAAGTTTAGTGCTACTTATGCTGAGTCTGCTTGTATTGTTAATGGCGCAACAGGTAGTGTACTTGCTTTTGATGCAGAAGTCTGAATGTTCTACTGCCACAGTATGTAGATGCATTGCTGATACTGTAATGTGTTGTACTTTTAAAGGGGGTGGATGCTGCAGTCCCGAGAATGTCTTCTTTGTTGGAGATACCTAGTAACTATCAACCTTTTATCAGTTTGCCATCCATTCCCTATTGTACTTTTACTAGCTTATCAGTTTTTCATGTGACATGAGCAATTTATTTCTCAAGGGCAACAGGTACTTTAGTTGTAGACGAAACAACAAAATATAAAGTTGTTTGCTAGCAGCAACCTCTTCATTAGCTACAGATCTCTTTAATGTGGAATTATTTAGATGACTTTTACTTCTGCAGAGATTGTGCATATTTACTGATACTAGTGGATTGTAGAAGTTTGAGAAGACTTTTATGATGGAAATTTTCTGAATTGGGCAGTTTTGTCATTATTGCTGCATGCATTTTGTTTCATTGTTTACTGGAAAAATGTTCAAAACAATAAATTTAAAATGCCCTCTAACAACTGTACTGTATTATACAAGGAATATAATTTAATACAATCAGGAAGGCGTATCAAAGAACACATGTGTGTTTAGTATGCAAGGGGCCTATGATTTGAAAATAGCCCAAAGTTAATCTTTATCTACCACTGGCCAGATGCATTTTCTTTGAATGTGGGTTTCAATGCTGTTTCACTGAATGTGAGTTTCAAGGCCAGAGAAGTTTTAATGCTAAGTCTATTTTCATTGTGAGATGTCTAATAGTGTTTGAGCTGTAAAATGTAAAATAAAAATTTTAAATGGAATCCAAATCATCATAGGAGTAAAGCAGTATGCACATTACAGTGTTTATGGTAAATGGGGTGAAATAGCCAAGTAATGGGACATTGGAATGGCTGTGGGGGGCCAATTTGACTATGATTTTGTGAGGGAGGGAAGGGTGGCAAACTCAAAGACAGCCCTGGCTGAACTGTACCTCTCGACTGCCCAGATTTTCACAGAATGAATAGGTTTTTGCTTCTTGTTTTTGCTTTGTTCCTCATAAAATTTGTGGTTTTCTGGCAAATCATTTAGGAATAAAGTCACTAAATGACAGACATTGAGTTTCAAACTTCATAGCCTTCAGAAAAATGCATGCTAAAGCAAGATGTGTTATTCTATCAACTGTCTAAGTTTATACAGCAGCAGTATTCAGTACTTTCTGTATGTCCCCCCAATATATTTGGCCTTGTCCAGATTTCCTGCATTAAGAGGTTGAGAGGTACATGCAAATAAATCACTTTATAGAATTAGGTATATCCATACCTCTCAACTGTCCCCAACTTTGGCTCAAAATGTTGTTCTTCCCCTAATAATTCCTCCGCAAAATGGCAATTTTGAAAGAAAATATGGAGGGTTTACAATTAAGAAATAATTGTAATGATCAGAGTTATAGATTACTTTTTTTTCAAAAATGCATGTAAATTCACTTATTTTGTCAGCTGCTCAACTTAACAGTACTAATATTAAAATGTGTCCCTTCTTTGAAAGGTTCCCAGCTATATTGTGTGGCTATTTTATATTTTTGCATCACATTTTTGGTCCATTTATCATAAAATTGTAGTTTTCTGGAAAATTAGTGGCAAATCATTCAAGACTGAAGTTAGAAAATAATGAGACACTTGAGTTTCAGATTTCATACCCTTCAGAAAATTCATACTAATGCAAGACCTACTATTCTATTATCTTTCTAAGTTTATAAGAGCAATATTTAAAATTTTTCCTTATTTTTGGGCCTTTGTCCCACTTCTATTTATGGCTTTGTCCAGATTTCTTACTCTGAGGTTGGAAGGTATGACAGATGTGTCAGGGCCATCACCGTCAGCCAGAGACATTTCAAATTGTGACATGCTTCTTGTAACCTACTCCTACATGTAGTGACTCTGGATGTGTCCAAGCAAGACAAGGAGCAGTTATGCAGTGTAAGTGTGCAGAATATCCTCCTATCCAAGGTAGACACAAGTACTACAGTGGCTATTCATCTGTCCTTGATTTTGCAGAATGTTCTGGTTTTCTGTCATATTTTTATACTGTTGATTTATGCTTCTTATTATTCAGAAAATGCATGTTGTTGCACTGCCTGTTGCTCTGTGTTTAAGTAGCAGTGCTTTAATGACCATCAGGTAAGCTTGTCTGAGATTGTAAGATGCACATAAGCTTTAATAAGCATACTGTTAAAGAATTACCAACATTGAAAGCCTTTTTGTTGTTGACATGCAGATAATATTTACATGACTAGATAACGTATAAGCCTTAGGTATTGAAATGCATATGGCAGCATTTGTAATAAAGGACAGGATTACAGTATTTTCAGAAGCTCACTACATTTGTTGGAGACTTGCAGTCATCTTTGCTTAAACAATTTATATTGAGCTTGTTTTTTGTTTGCTGTTTATTTTTAACTTTGATCTTGTTTCTGGATAAGAAACATGCTACTTTCAGCATGTTACTTGATACTTTTATAAAGCTGAATATAAATTTTAACTAGAACTGCAGTGCAAGAGGAAGTGGTTTGAGCTGAGTACTGCTTGTTTTTTATACTTGATTTTGTCTGGCATTCCAGTAATGTATTTAAAGTAATTTATTTTTTCATATCTCACAACCTTTTTGTTTCCATCTAGATATTAAGTAAGCTGTCATGTAGCCAATGCATTGAAATATTTTTTCTTCTACATTTCATTTTGTCTTGATTGGACTCTCATAATGACAGTTTGTCACCCAGGGCAGTGTATTTAAAGTCACAGTTTTTGTGGCTTTGAGCATAGCTCCACCCCTTTGAGTTGGCCACACCCCTTCCAATTGGCCTCACCCACCCATTCAGCTATCTTCTGCAGCCTCCCTTTGATTTGAAGTCACCAGCTGCCACTGCAGCCTACTATGTAAAAACTTAGCTGCTGCAGATGCAGTGCTTTAATTTGGGTTGTAAGAATTGTAGAAGTGGAAATAGGTATGTTTTATTTTATTTTATTTTACCCTTTTTCCTTTTTCTGAGTTTGTATGACTGAGGAGTCATATAGTTTGTCTGGTGGGCAGAACCCCAACTTCAAAAGGTACAGCACTTGGGTAATTATTTTCTTATGTTTGGATGTGAAATTACACAAGTCTTAGAAGTGCAACTGCAAACATTTATTAGATGTGTTCTCTATGGGGGGAATTCAATAAAGCCAACATGGAGTGATTTCCCATGTAGGCAGAGTGGCACAGAGCTAAGATGGAGTTAAGCAGTCATGCGATCCAGTAAACAGAGCAGAGGAGCGTGCATGAGCGTGCGGACATGGAAGTGTTGGTGGCATGCAAATAATCTCATAAGTAGTTGAATTGCATACAAATGAGGTTGTGTTGTGATCCAGGAAGCAGATAGGTATTCATGCAGAACCTGTGTTGGTGTTAGAAGTGTACACAGAAAATTTCCATGTACAGAAATGTAAACTTGAACAGAAGCTGTAAAAGCCCAATTAGACGGTCATAAATATCATAGTAGGCACAGATATGTACAAAACTATGGCCTGTGAGTCCAAAAACTAATGCAAAATAATATAAAATAATATTCTTTTTTAATACCCACATTACATTTGCGTGGCAAGCAGCAGCATGCAAACAAGCAATTATGCAAAAAAAATATTAAAAAGTTTAAAAACTAAAAATAAGACATATGTGAGAATAATGCAATATAGGGCCCTTCATGGAGAATGTACAATGGTAGATGTCAGTGGTTGCTAAGGAGGCAGGCCCTGGAATAGTGAAGTATCCAGGATATGTGCAAGGATCCATATGCAAATGAGCTGAGGTTACTGAATAGAAAAAATGGGCCACTGTGTCAGCAGATAAAACCCGTGTAGCCCCAGAAGCATGCTGGTGTCTGCAGAACAGCTAGCTGACATGAAAAGGGGATATGTCATTATATGCTTAATTGGATTGGAGTGCCCATTTGCGTGCTGCTCAACTTAGCTAAGCAACGGGGGGGGGTGTCCAGACTGGTGAGCAGTGTTTACACCAGTGTCATGGGTTTGCGTGCCACAGTACTTAGCAGGCAAGGCAGTATTAAAAAAAAAAAAAATTGCCTGAAAAAGCCAATCATGTATAAATCACTGATAAGCACTTTTCTGCTGAAACTGGGCCATTCAAACCCCTCAGTGGCATGCCTGGCAGGTGTAAAGCATCATAGTTAGCCAATCACACAGACCGCATCTGCAGCACATCACTATAAAGTATGCATACACCCCACAATCTGATTTTTCCCACATACACTGCACCATTGGAATACAGACTTGGGAATTTTAACTGACAGAATGCTAGGGGCTGCTGCTGCTTTGTTACATCTGTATGTGCTAGATGCTGAGGTTAGTGCTGATGTTGCTGCTGACAATAGGCCTAGGCCAAGAAGAAAAAGAGTGTTCAGGCCTAGGGTAATCTTCCAGGAGATATATGAGCTGGAGATTGTAGAGCACTACAGGGTGGACAGGGACATACTACAAGAACTTACCGAGCTCTTCCGCCCTCAACTCAGACCCAGAGCCAACAGAAGGGAACCCATCCCAGCGGAAACAAAAGGTATGTGCAGCCCTTAGAATACCAGCTACAGTTACTTTTCAAAGACCAACTAGGGACATGATGGGGTCTCACAGGCATCTGCCTCCAGGGTACTCCACCAATTCCTGGCTGCCTTGCAAACAAATGCCAATGAGCACATTTATTTATCCCATACCTCTGAGTAGAGGGCCAGCAGTATGCATTTCTTCCACCATGTAGCATACTACCCTGAGGTACTGGGTGCTATAGACCGCACACCTGTCCACATCAAAGCACCACCCAGTGAGGAGGGTAGAGTCTACATCAACCACAAGGGGCATCACTCCATCAACTGCCAAGTCATGTGTAATGCCCAGGGCATTATCATGAGTGTGTGTGCTGGCAGCCCTGGTAGTTATGACTCCCAAATCTGGCATGCCTCACAGCTGTACCAGATGTTTGCCAAGGGGGACATCCTGTATGGCCATCTACTGAGGGATGCTGGCTATGTACTGGAACTGTGGATGATGGCATCCATCAGAAATCCACACACACCTACCAAAGAATGCCATAAAGAGTCACATGTGCAAACTAGGAACATCATAGATTGTGTGTTTGGGCTGCTCACATCACGGTTCCACTGCCTCGATTCATCTGGAGGAGCCCTGCAGTACTCTCCAGCCACATGTGCACAGATGTTCACAGTATGTGCCATGCAACACAGTATGATAGTGTGGACACAGCTGTGGCAGGATCATCAAAGGGAAAGGACACACAGCCACCCACCAGTACCAAGGTCCCCACAGCTACACCCACAGGGGGACTCATAGGAGGAACCCCCTGAACCTGTCCCTGTATTCAGACTTAGGCTTGCCCAGTATGCCCTGGCCTGGGGAAACAGGCAAAGCATAGCACATGCACTGACAGCCTAGGGTCCTAGGGACTGACACCTCACTCCAACTCACATGCATAGTAAAAAGGATTCCAGCCACATCACACAACCTATGCCTTACCATGTACTGGCTGTATCCTGCATGCATCAGACAGAGTCAACCCTGAAACACTGTTATCCCAACTGCTGCATTAACAAGGTAAGTCACTCTTCTTTACAACAAATGTATGTGTAGTATATGTATGGACCTTTTGCATTTATGCAATGGAATATAGTGGACTACTGGGCTACCTGCAGAGAACTAACAGCTATGTTGGACACCAGAAACTCTCTGTCAAATACTGGCTGCACCATAATATGCAGTAGGCCACAAGGCAGCAATACCCACTGCAGTATGTGAGGGAAATGCCAAACAGCTGGGTCATAGGACAAACACATGATTGTCAATGCTAGAGTCCCCCAACACAACTGTGTTCCCATAAAACTCCAGTAACAGTATGTGTGGAAGGTTATAGCAGGAGACCACACAATCCCGGGCTGTCCCAAACAACCTGACAATATGTGCTGTTTCCTTAATATGCAGGGGTCAATGTGTATGTCTGTCTGCTGTTGATAGTGTCAGAAATTAAACTTTACTTTCTAGTGGTTGGTGTGGCTAAGTGGCCTAAGTACATTAGCATGGCTGATTGTGTTTATGGTTCACAGCTAGCTGCACCTACAAATCTGCATATGAGGTACTCCTATGGTAGGAGTCCCGCAGACTGTCTATATGTTGCTATTTGTTACAGCATACAGCACCTGTCAAGGCATAACACAACTGCACAAAACAATTTCATGTAATGTACTATAGTCACACTGTGCATCAGACACATATTTGTATGTCTCTGCATCAATGATATGGATGGAAAGGATGTGGTACAGGTTTTATCACATGCACAGGGTGTGGTGTGGGGGTGCCAGAGGCCTAGGCTGGGCCAAACAGTTGACATCATTTGTGGAGTCAGGAAGGGGTTCTGGTCAGTTGGAACATGGAGGACTGCTGTGTGTGCGTCTGTTGGTGACCTGCATGCGACAATGATGTATAAGTGTGTGTGCATACACAGTCAAGCCATGCTCTAACTCTACACATGGGTATGTTGGACAGCTGTGGACCATACATGGCAGACTGGACAGTTCACCATCTCCGGCCATGAACATGAGAACAGGCTCTGCCAGGAGTGGCACTGGCATCACCATGTCCTGGGTCAGATGCAGTACTAGTCCTTGATGGTAACTGATGTCTGCTGGGCCTGTGTCCCTCATGGAACTGCCCAGGACCATGGTCCCATGGCCTGCCACATGGTGGTGTGGACAGCACCCTCCCTTCTGTAGTGCTGGAGTTACTGCCACTATGGGAGCATGAGTGTACATGGCCACGTGGACTCTCAGTGGATGTTGTTGCTGACCTACAGCCACTTGTCCAATGCCCTACTCCCACCACATGTTCTAGAACAGACAATGGGCAGTCAAGGACTGACAATGTCCCACCCCACGATCTGCCAACTACATCAGTGAAATGAAGCATGGCATCACCAATGTGGTGGAGGGAGTCACGTATGATCCTGAGCATCCATCTGGTGTTGCATTCGGAACATGCCTGTGACTCCATGATGGACCAAAACATGCATCTAGTGACTCATGATGTGATGTCTGCGACAGGTGGTGGATGGACAGCAGTCCTCCTTTGAGCACCCCTGTTAATCTGCCTGTGTGGGACATCACCAGCTCTCTGGCTATGGCTAGTGTCTACACTCACTGATGCCATTGTTGCCACACTCTCCGGTTCGATGCCACCACACTCTGACTGTCCGATATCTGTGGCTGCAGGGGACTGGGTATGTGTAAGCATACTGACTGTGTGCAGAGACAATGGGGGAGGAAGTGGGATGCCAACACATGGGACAGTTTCAGCCTCCAACAACCCCACCTGTGCCTCACTATGACCACCATCATCATCAGAGTCTGATGAGACACTGACATCAGGTTCTGAGGGGGACAGACTCCAGCTGCCACAGTCACCTGTGAGGAGGAAGATATAATAAGTACATTCCTACCTGCATTATTATGTATGGTGATCCACACACACACATACAGGTGAGGTGCCACAACTGCATTATGCATACCACATCTTATTTCTGATCCCATGCAAAATACACAAGCAGACTACAACATATGCAGACAAGCAGACCAATTTAACCACATGCATAGCAGCTACGTCCAGTTAATGTTGCCACTACTATACACCTGTGAGTTAAGCGATATGTCAGTGTATGTGATAGTCCTATACCTAAAACACAGTGCACCTGTCTTGAGGTCTTGAGTATACTATTGTCCCCTGTATAACAGACTGCATAGACTTTCACAAAAATAAGTGCAAATATGTTGCAGCTTTTGCACATACACTACTATGATTACCAATTCAATCCACTTCAGTTAACCCCTCTGAAAATGAACACACAAGTAGTGTACTCTGGCTAAGCATATCAGTTGTGTCTACAGCAAAATGGCAACTCTTACTATTCTTAGGGTATATATGATCAATACAAATATGGTATCATGCTCACTAGGTACAGGACATTGGACTTTGGACACACCTGATGTGCCTATGAAAATGTGTGGGAGAGGTATTGTCACAAATACCAAATGTGGCATTGTTACACGATAATATGTGCATATATCAACATGTGCAATAGGTACCGTGATACTGCTTACATTGCTGACATTCTGAGTATGTGTGCACAAGTGTGCATTACAAACAACCCCCCAATGCAGATTAACCTGACATCCATGCACTAGTATGCAGAGGCTGCCACAATCATTGATACAGTACTACAGTGATGAACACACAAAGCTTACCTGGATGCTCCTCTACTGTGGATGCTGTGGCACCCACCTCCAAGATGTATGGGGTGATGGGTGCTTGGGAGCTGGTAGTTGATCCCAGATTCACCAGGAATTCCTCTGTGGCCAAGAGTGGTTCTACTGTTGCAGGCCCACCACCAGAAGGCAGCATGGTCCCTGGCCAAAGCAGCAGCCCTTTGCTGTGCAATATTTACCATATCTGTTGCCTGGTGTCAGATCTGTTCGTAGCTTATCTCCTTTAGCCCTACACAGTGGACTGCTATGATGAGGTCAGCCCACAGTGCTGCACATTGCGCATGATTCTTCTGGATAGCAGAATGTTGTGATGCAGTCTGATTCCATCCAGGATAACATCATTTTCTGCAGCTGAAAATGGCAGGTGCATCCGTCTATACATCTTTTCTGAAAGACAAGAATAAAGGAACACATCACAGGACAACATATGTTGTTCTCCACTATGTACAGACCCTGCACATCCAAATTGGCCTGCACTATCCACTGCTGCCTCACGTCATACCCCACCGTCTATCAACACAGTATGTATATGGCTATCAGCAACATAGTAGCAATACCGGTTATGTCCCTGTGTGCCATGATGGAGTATGCTCTGTCTCCACTTCCATCAATACCATCTACTGTGGTGTGTCCCCTATGGGCAACGTCCCAGTACCATTTCAGACAGTCACTGTTTGACAAATAGGTGTGTGTTATTACAGGTATATGGGGAGAGTCCAGCAACATTCATGTGCCACAATGACAGACAGCAATGCAAACATAGTGTAGAGTATCTTCCCTGTAGGTGTTCTATTTGTCTAGTACACAGATGTTTGCACAAGGTGTACTTGTGCCTGATATATATGGTCCCTTTGTCAGACACATGTGGATGTTTGGCAAATGGTTGGACAATAATTTATGGTTGTTCTTAGACTGTGGATAATCTGGCTGTCACACATCTGATCCCTCAGAAAGCAATTATGCTACAGTAATATCTGTTACTGTATTCATACCCTTACTTTGTATAATCAATATGTACCCTCTGTCACTGAGGTTGGGCCTGTTTTGCCCCACTTCTAATGGCTATGACCTGAAGTCCTGCTGTATGGGGTTCCCAGGTATGCTAGCCATAGCTCTCAAGTGATAAGATATGAATGTCAACAAAATTGTTCAAGTCAGAATACAGCAGGGACAGTTGGGGACAACTGTACAATGTCTAAAGTATTCCTGTGTGACATTCACAGACTGAGAGGAAATGAATGGCAGTACATCATGTGATATGCCAGCTCTGTCCACCATTACTTGCTGTCACTATTATCTAACACACAAACCAGTAGCATTCGTACAGGAGCCGTCCATTGTAGGAGGGAGTGAGATGGCTAGAGCTGTGATCTAAGTCACAGCAGGCAAAGTTGAAAGGCATGTCTGTAGCTGTTGGATAGCAGACTACCACCAACATGTTATTCCCAGAGATGTACTACAGGCCTACTGTTGTAATCCCTATTCCCCATAACTGCATCTTCCCATCTGCATCCCATTAAATAGGGACTTGTATTGCATACTTGGGAGAGTGCTGTAATTCTTTTTGTGAAGAAATCCTGAAGGAAAATGCTTTCAAAATTGCAGTTTGTCTTGATAAAGTGAGTTACAGACCTGTTAACTATAGGCAGCTGCTTGCATTTTATAGGTAATGCTCAATAACAGGTGATTGCCTGTACACAATCTGTGGCTCAGACTTGCTAATTACATCCAGTACAGCTGGGTTGCACTTTCATTAGCCAATGACATGTCACAACAGTGCAATATTTAAGGCCTTCTTGTAGACCTTGCCCCCTTCCCTATTCTTTGAGATGGAGACTGCATCACAGAGGATAGGTAAAAATTCTGTCCACTGTTGGGATTTATGTGGTATGTCCACAGTTTTGCATGATATGTTTGGCCATTGTCGAATGACTTTCTTATTATCTGGCAGTTCAGTGTTAAACAATGTGAGTTGAAGTCAGTAATGGGGAAGACACATGTGAGTGTCATATGTCATACACTTCAGAATATGCATGCTACTGTAGTAGCTGCTGGTCTATCACCTGTGTATGCTTGTAGGGATAGACTGTGACACAAGTCCTTGTCACTTGACTTTTGCCCCCCCCCCCACATCTTTTTATATGGGTGTTGTGTGGATCCCTTGTTCTACGAAGTTGTGAGGTATAGTAGGTCTGTAGCAGGTTGCTGAACATACTGCTGCATTTACTGCAGGTTGCAGCTGCTGCTTTTTGCCCAGTAATCATACTGGGGAGTGTGAACACATTGGAGGACAGCAAGCTGTATGTGTCAGTGAGGGACCAGTGTCAGCTCTGTCAATACAGCACAGCCAGGGTGAGGGTACCCATAACAATCCAGATGAGGCATGTGCTTAAGGTACATATGTTATGTAACAGTGCCAATCATAGAGTGATAGGTGACATATAGGTAGCCAATACATATTTGTGCAGTGTGTCCCTGTCTACAGGCCTCTGATGTGCTAAAATGGGCAGCAGTGAATACAGTAGCAGCAACCTGTTTTGGTTAAAATTGCAGGACTAAGTCATTATTTGTTGTATTCACAAGCATGTCATTGAAGTGCAACACAGTGGATTTAATCCCAGGACTGTGGGTGTTAAAATGTACAACATGCAAGGAATTTAACAGACCGAACTACTGAGTCAATACTGCAGATGGCGTATTTGCAAGATATATGTGCATGCATACAGTCAGTTACACAGGATTCGCATTAGCATGTGTGTTCAGATGGGTATGATGTGTGACACTGAGCTGTCTGTCATTATTTTCTAACCTCAATCTGTACTGAGTTGCCAGTGTTTCAGCACACAAAAAATGTTTTGTGAAAACTCTGCCAAAAGTAGCTCGCACAACTGTGGACATTCTGCAACAGTCTATGCAGCTGACAGCTGTACCTGTTATACCAGGCTACATGTACATCCATCATTTTTTATTTGGTTGTGTACTGGTTTGATGTCTGCATCACACTCCCAAGTACACTGCCAATTTTCTCATTATATGTACAATCAGTGTGTCATTGGCAATCAGGATATGTTTATGGAAACACCTATCTAACTCCAGAGTTGAGTGGCCTAGTGGTCTAATGCATTCTGCTGTAGGTGACAGGGCCCCAGGTTCAAGACAGCAGTGGTGATTATTTTGCAGATGTGGCTTACAATGTCAGAAACACAAAAGGTGATTAAGGCAGTTTTAAGCGGTTTTAATTGGGTTGTGTGGGTTTGTGCGGTGCACCGCACTTCTTAACTCTGCTTAAACCCACACTAATTTTAAAAAAAGAAAGTTACATGCAGACAGTGCACCTTCCGAATGTTACCCAATGGACACCTAAAACACCTGTGGTGCCATCACATGTGACCCCAAAGGACATACCATGCCTGACAACATGCCCTGTATTGAGAGATGCCACTGACACCATGGAATGCCATTAGCATGCTATCAATTTAGGTGCAGTGTAAACCTGCTGCCCATTACCAGTTCCTACCACAGGTGGGCATGACTGGCACATCTGATGATAATCTATGCTCACAACATGGGCCAGACACCCCAGGTACAATCCCACATGTCACTGTACATGCATGTGGGAGGTGTGTACATCACAGACACCGTCTATGTCATGGACTAAGGAACACATACATGGCAAGCGATGCACCATATTGGCCACACACAATAGTCACCCAGGTGACTGGATGGGGGATACAATACTCACCTTTGTGGACAAAAGCAGACACTACAGCCCTGAGCCACAATGCAGACCATCATCATGTGGCCTGATGTCAAAGTATACACATCGCCTAGCCTTGTACAGCCATCTGGCACAGTCGACCACCACATACCTGTGCAGATATGCACCCATGCATGTCAGTACTGGCACCCTGTGTATTTGTGTGTGTTGTATGGTGCGTATTCTCACATCCATGCTCCCTACAATCCCCATTGTCATACTGAAGCATTCTGTCTGATGTCAGACACCTCCCGATACCCTTGCTCATACAACCCCCGTATGACCCATGTGGTGCATGTGATACCTGAACAGTGATGTGTTAAGGCAATCCCACTACTAATGGGCTGTAATCCTGGCCCTGCCAAGTGTGTCAATGTGTGTGCGTCCCTGTGAGAGTGTGGCTGTGTTGATGCTGGGACCTGTTCATGTGGACAGGCACGTGTACGTCACCTACTGTATAGCTACCGTATCCCTCTTGCAGATGTCAGTCACCATCAAAAATATGTTCTGAGAGCACCACAACAGATAACCTATGTGGCACATCCAGTAACTGCATAGAACTGTAATAAAACTACATAGTCATCAGGGGTTTGATACTCTGTGCTGGTAGGTGTGTGACACAAGCATGCTTAGTTTTATTCTCCCACCACTCCCTGACTTGTCTTTGCCTCTGTATGCCTCTCCTACTCCCTCTCTGGTGGATGTGGAGACCCACACCTGCTCTGCTTGGCAGCAGCATGTTTATTTTAAGTGATGCTCATGATCAGCTGATGGCCTCTGCATGAATTGCAGCCCTCCCTTAGCTAATTGCATGTGGAACAGCTGTGTTAACATTCCCATAGCCAATTGCATGGAAACACACTACAATATCTTGGACTAGCATGTTGGTGTTGGCCCTTTTCATTCACTGTGAGCAGGAGCTAGATCTGTTGTTTAGCAAACAGCATCTCAGATGGATTAGGGATTTACCTCTAACAACATACACTGTGGGCATTACACAGGAGGGGGATGTGCCTAACCTGACTACAGACTGTAAGTGCTGCTATACTGCATTTGGAGTACTGTTGGTTTAACAGTGTATGTGTGGATATGACTGTCCTACATGTTTCAATGCCTGCCATGTCAGTTCCATGTTTATGAGGAATCCCCATCTGCAGGGTCATCTTCAGACAGGGCAGTGTGTTGTGCCTTTGGTTTCATGTGTTATCAACAGAGCAATGGGAGCATCTATCTGTGGACTGCAGAAGGCAGTGTGAGTTTTGCAGTCTGTAGATGGTGAAAGCCGAGACAGTTTCTGGCTTCTTATCCCTCATAGAACATATGTTGCAACAATCCCTGTTACAACAGTAAATGTATGAGGTTATCACAGCAACATGTCATTATTGGCCCTGTATATGTGCTTCCAGCCACATCTCTGTCAACCTGTGTACATATGTCATGCATCAAGTGGTACACATGTGCTGTACACCATGATTTGTGTCATCATATATGATAACATATCTGATAACAAACCAGTGAGATATCAGACTGCTACACATGTTATGTACAATAGGGGTTATATTTGATCACATAACCTGGACATTCTTTGGATGTTTGTACAGTACTGAGGTCTGTGTACTTATGGTGGATGTTGACAAGTGTGTGTGTATTTTTAATATGTACTTTAGCCTGTGTACAGACTGTGGTAGATGTCATTGTTCTAGGTCCCGTCCTATCTCATGTTACATGCTGCTCCACTGTATGGTACCATATTGGCCTACATGTATGTAGGGCCATGCACACACATGTCCCATACCACTGACAGCCATCAGACCAAACTATGTAGCAGCCCAGTATATGTAGGGTCAGTCTGTGAGTGGCACATATGAGGATGGTGTAGAACAGATAGTCCATATACTGTAATATTATGCTAGCTTAACATATGTGGCTGTGGCTGTGTTCACATTGGTTGTGGTTATGCACTTTCACACAGGTGTATCTTATCCTGTGCTGTGATGTGCCTGTAGAGCCTGCTATATATGCAGGTACATGTGCATTTCCCCATAGGAGATGTAGGCCAGTGTCGAGTCAGTCTGCCTATAGCCTGCACAGTGCACTGTTACATGCCTAGCAGCTTAGTGTACTTACCCAGTGAGATGTCATGTGCAGATACTTGCCAGATGTACTGCTATCGGACCTCCATTAACAGTCATGTATGTCAGACAGAGCAGAGGGATGCTGTACAGATGTATGACAATATCTAATGAGTAGTATGTGGCCATGGCACCCCTGTACCAGCGGTTATTATGTGTCAGCCAGACAGGGGTGTGTGACTGCATAACCTATGGTGGCAAATGTATTCCAGTCGTTATGTGTTATACCCATCTACATGGCTGTCTACAACCATATTATCAGGCATGGTACACATGTTTAGCACTAAGGGGTTATGTGTAGACCTCTGGACTGTACAGAATGTGTCAGAATGTCCACATATATTGGCCAGTATCTCTGCTGCAGTCCACAGGGGCATTACATGCTAGCAGCGGTACTTTACTATGATGTCCTTATGATGTCAGCCAGTAGGCAATGGCACACATAAACTGATAAATCCATAAAAAAGGTGCAGAGGCTCCCAAACGAAACTCCCTCTTTATTCACAAATGAATGGTAAGCGCTTTCACCGGCTACAATACGCCAGCTTCTTCAGACCAAATTCAAACAGATTTAAAACAGTCCCTACTTATTTTATATACTTTAAAATACTTGATTAATAGACTAATTGATTAATGACCTTAAAAGTTATCAAATTAAGACTTTTCTTAAAAAAACAGTACTTAAAAAAGCCATTGATTAAAAAAACATTGAATAAACCAACTTCCTAAGCCGAGTTATTAATATTAAGTACATATAGTGCAACTTATATACAACATATATCTTATTGTCCATTTTATCCAAACATAAAATACCAAATATTGTATAAGAATTTATATATAATACATTTATTTATTTATACACATGTAAAATTAAAACTTCCTAGAAAAAACCTAATGAGAATGAACAAATAATAATATTCAAATGCCATATATGTGCCCTTAAAGAATTTACTACCCCTAGGCATCATTATGACTGTTACTATTTAACTGTTATTCAGGTAAAAAAACTTTTTTACCTATATAATTTCATCTATTCAGAGCTTTCATTTTAAGAAAGCATTTAATGGATATTTGTTCATTAAGCCCAGGGAACATATATGCTAAAAGTAGATTCTGCCACTCTAATTCTACTTCCTCAAGTCTCAAATACCATGGCCCTCCCCTAATACTATGCCCAATATTTTGCAACACCACAAACTTGAATTTATGCTCTGGAAACAACATAATATGTCTTGCTAGAGCGTTGGTATTATTTGCCCTAACAATATTGTAGTGGTGTTCATAAACCCTCTGTTTGAGCTTACGCTCGGTCTTTCCAATATAAAATGCATCACAGTGGGTACAAGTAGCACAATAAACAACACCTTGTGAGTCACATGAAAAATGACCCGAGATTTTATAATTCTTGTCCCTAATAATAACACTGTCAGAGGTGTTGATAAATTTACATTGTGAGCATCTTCCACACCTAAAGGTGCCAGATTGTCCCGGAGATACTCTTTTAACTCTTTCCAGCAAGTTCTTAAGATTAGGACCCCTTCTAAAAGTAATGGAAAAATGATGGCCTATTTTCTTATTTACCTCATGCTCCTGTAGTATAATGTTCCAATTCTTATACATAATTTCCTTAATCTTATTTACATCTGTAGAATATGTAGTCAAAAAACCCACAAATTCTAAATCTTTCTTGGTCTTGTGAGGGGCAACACTTTCGGAGATACCCAGTGAAACCACCTGTACTTGTTTATCTTATATTAAAGGTTGAAAATATTCTAAGTCTCTTTTCCTACTCACCTCTTGTATAATTTGGTCTATCAATGCTAAAGGATAAGCTCTCCTCAAAAACATATGTTTAAGTAAGATGCATTCATCCTGGAAATCCTCAAATCTGGACACCATCCTAGCTGACC
Source organism: Protopterus annectens (assembly GCF_019279795.1). Lineage (NCBI taxonomy): Eukaryota > Metazoa > Chordata > Ceratodontiformes > Protopteridae > Protopterus > Protopterus annectens. The sequence continues at coordinate 1,454,681,815 of NC_056743.1, forward strand.
TTACCATCTGGCCTTTAACCACAGCCTTTTTCTGATGAAAAGGATGGCAGCTAGTAAAGTGCAAGAACATGTTAGAATATGTTGGTTTACGATATATTGTAGATCTAAACTGACCTTTAACTATGTCCTTGCTCAAAGAGATGTCCAGAAAATTGACCATATTACCATCTACCTGATAGGTAAATTCCAAAAAAAGAGGTAAATCTAGACAATTCTACTATAAATGAGTCAATAGCATGTTTCAGACCTTTCTACAAAAAGAACATGTCGTCCTAGTAACTAGTGTACCAGCCGACATGTTCTTTGTAGGTTGGACAATTAAACAAGAATGTGGTTTCCCAATGGGCAAGAACACAATTAGCGAAACTGCTCCCACAAGGTGAACCCATGGCAATGCCACTCTTCTGGAGGAACATTTTGTTTGTGAATAGGACAAAATTATTATCCAAAATAATTTCCAACAAAACCTCAATCAGGTCAATGTCCTGATGTTCCATACCTTTCCTAAACAGGAACTCTCTAACCCATTCTAACCCTATATTGTGCAGAATGGAAGTATAAAGATCTTTAATGTCAACAGTCAAAAACAAATATTGGTCATTAAACTCCAAATTATTAATGTAAGTCAAGAATTCCCAGGAATCACGGCATATTTGCACCTCATTTGCAATAAAAGGTTTTAATTTATGGTCCACAAACTTGGCACAACCATAAGTTATGGAGCCCCTTCCATCTACTATGGGTCTAAAAGGTGGGTTAGATACATTCTTATGTATTTTTGATGAGCCAAACAAGGATGGCACAATAGGAGCTGGCATAGTAAGAAAATGGTATGCATCCACATCTATCATTCCCTCTAAAAAGAGGTCACTCAAGATACCCTTAATCTTATTATAAGCTCCATTGAGCTCGTTTAAACTCGCACTCTCATAGGCTTCACTATCTAAATGTGCAAGCATTTTGTTCTCATAATCAACCTGATCCTTGAAAACTAACCCATCCCCCTTATCAGGTTTCATAACTCTTACTTTACTAGTGGTTAGCAAACTGAGAAGATCTTTTTCATTCTTATCTATGTTACATTTTCTATTCTTGTGCTGATCAGAACTACTAGTTAAATAATGTCGAAAGTCCATCTCACAGCATTTTTCAAACAAAGCTAACACCGGTTGTAGGGGTGGGTTAAACAGACTAGATACCTTAAGTTTTTGTATAAGACTCACATTTTGTCCCAGCTTGCAAGTTAAATTTAACTTGCGAACAAAAATTTTTAAATCAACCACTGTTTTTACAATGTCTCATATCTGGAACAAAAGTCAGGCCCTTAGACAAGAAATTTGCTAATTCTTCATTGACTTCAAACTAACTAAAGTTGAAAATATGGAAGTCACCCTCAGTATTAGTAGACATTCTAAGTCCAGAGTCAAACAAATCATTAAAACAAGTGTTTACTATCTCCTCCTCCTGTTCTGTCATCTCCTCTGGGGCATTTGTTTCCTGTTCTGCTTGTTTTGAAAAGTTTGTTGCTGACCACCATTGGAGTTCTGAAAATCCTGAAAAGGACTTTCATCTCTTTGATTTTTAGAATTGTACTGCATCCCCACCCCACCCATGCCCATTTCTGATTGTTGGCGTATCGGGGCATTCTGTTGATTTTGGATACATTCGCTCATACGAACCATATTTATGTGGGATTGTTGATCCTGCACCTCACCATCCAAATCCATGGGCACTGCTCCGTTATTAGTCACCAACAGGGACTCCTGTCCCAAATTGTAGTTTTGAACTAAGGGTGGTTGGGGGTAAGCAATACCCTTACTATAGGCATTGAGATCTCTGTTGATCTTCTTTTTAAGTTCAGCCATTTTGTTAATACTAATATCAATACTTGTAAAGATTCTAGAGTATTCAAACTTATACCGGTCAAAGTCAGGGGCATTGAGAATTGACTGTTCTAGACCCTCCAACTCTGTTTTTAGATTCAAGATATTCACTTGGTAGTTCTTTACAAGTATTTCCAAAAACTCAATACCTTGGTGGTTAAAAAGGGCAATTAACTCGGAATGAAACACTGATTTATTAATTAAACCACTCGGATACCGCCATTGTCGTAGCCCCTTAGGAACTATACCTTTGTTGATACACTCTTGTAAATAGGAAACTTCAAGCTGAAGTTTCCTACATTGAAATAATTTGGTATCAAAATTATTCAGAAAGTTAACAATTCCAGACCCACTACGAGCCAGTGGATCCCCATTATTACATGTAGACAAGTTATCCTTAATAAAATTATTATTGTTCAAAAAAGTACCCATTGAAGGAAGGGTACTAAAACCAGCATCCGTTCTAGGTTCTGAACATGAGGGCTGTACATTAGAAGGTGTAATATTGTTATCAACCATAATTACAGCTTGAGATGGTAAATTTACAGTACTTACAGCAGCGTTTGTCAAAGTCCGGTTGCTGCTATAGCTCAAAGCCTTCGCTCCGTTCACTGCTTGCGAAAATGTTGGTTGCCCTGCCGGAATCATTGAATTAGAAAAAACAGTACTTATTTGTTCACCGGGCCTTCCATTACTTCCATAGTTAACAGCCTCAACCCATTGGGACAAGCTTTCAACTCAACTAAGTAGTTGGTTAACCAAAACGGTTAACTCACCTAAAGCATTCACTTCCGATGGTTCTCCCAAGGATCTTCCTGTTGTTGTAGGAACTTCATCATCCTGGGAAAACAAAGATTGGGACTGGGGTTCCATTGCAGAGCCACTCACCATAAAAACTCCACTTGAAGAACAAAAAACAAAAACATAATCTGATAAATCCACAAAAAAGGCGCAGAGGCTCCCAAACGAAACTCCCTCTTTATTCACAAATGAATGGTAAGCGCTTTCACCGGCTACAATACGCCAGCTTCTTCAGACCAAATTCAAACAGATTTAAACAGTCCCCATTTATTTTATATACTTTAAAATACTTGATTAATAGACTAATTGATTAATGACCTTAAAAGTTATCAAATTAAGACTTTTCTTAAAAAAACAGTACTTAAAAAAGCCATTGATTAAAAAAAATTGAATAAACCAACTTCCTAAGCCGAGTTATTAATATTAAGTACATATAGTGCAACTTATATACAACATATATCTTATTGTCCATTTTATCCAAACATAAAATACCAAATATTGTATAAGAATTTATATATAATACATTTATTTATTTATACACATGTAAAATTAAAACTTCCTAGAAAAAACCTAATGAGAATGAACAAATAATAATATTCAAATGCCATATATGTGCCCTTAAAGAATTTACTACCCCTAGGCATCATTATGACTGTTACTATTTAACTGTTATTCAGGTAAAAAAACTTTTTTACCTGCTATAATTTCATCTATTCAGAGCTTTCATTTTAAGAAGGCATTTAATGGATATTTGTTCATTAAGCCCAGGGAACATATATGCTAAAGTTCGTATCTGCCACTCTAATTCTACTTCCTCAAGTCTCAAATACCATGGCCCTCCCCTAATACTATGCTCAATCTTTTGCAACACCACAAACTTGAATTTATGCTCTGGAAACAACATAATATGTCTTGCTAGAGCGTTGGTATTATTTGCCCTAACAATATTGTAGTGGTGTTCATAAACCCTCTGTTTGAGCTTACGCTCGGTCTTTCCAATATAAAATGCATCACAGTGGGTACAAGTAGCACAATAAACAACACCTTGTGAGTCACATGAAAAATGACCCGAGATTTTATAATTCTTGTCCATAATAATAACACAGTCAGAGGTGTTGATAAATTTACATTGTGAGCATCTTCCACACCTAAAGGTGCCAGATTGTCCCCGAGATACTCTTTTAACTCTTTCCAGCAAGTTCTTAAGATTAGGACCCCTTCTAAAAGTAATGGAAAAATTATGGCCTATTTTTCTTAGTTACCTCCCAATAACAGTAGCAATAGTCTACTAATATACCTGCTATACATACCTGACATCCCCTTGCACTATGACTGTGGGACTATAGAGGCTGGGGTAGAGCTACACTCCATGTCCAGGACATATGGTGGAAATATATGTACATATTATAATCCAGACAGCTATATATATATATATATATATATATATATATATATATATATATATATATATATATATATATTTATATATATATATATATATATATATATATATATTTATATATGATTCCACATGTGTAGTAATTCGTCATGGCAAACACTTACTCTAAACCCATACATCTTGTGGGTGTGTTCCCTGTACATTGCCTGTGTCATGACATCCTTCCTGTGTGTGGGCATCAGTATTACAGACAGCAGGTAGCATTACCTCTTACAGGTGAACTGGCACACTCAGGACAGCTACATATTTGTAGGAGGTTCAGGAACTACAGATGGAATGTGAGTAGAGTTGTGGTATGCTTTGTATAGTACTGGTGTTACAGGGTGTGTGTGTACATACAACTTTATCTTGGAATGCAGTCTGTCTACATAGCTCTCAAATGTGGGCATATCCTCTTGGTGGCCAGAGGTGTGCCTATCATGTGTTGTCTGTCCACCACACAGATCCTGTGTCAGATATTTCACTGACAGTGTGTGTGTTGAGTTCTATCAGTACATGGCTACATCCTTTTCTGTTTCTAACCTCAATTCCCTGACTAAGACCATCCTGTAAAACCAGCAACTTGCTTAGTGTATGGCAACAGTTTTCCCCATTTGTACCTTTGTTCCAGCCTCTCTCCTCCACCTACATAGCAAGCGTTGCACATATGACCTACTGTCAGGGGTTGTTCCGTACTGGGCTGTGAGTATATCACACTGCCATTGTTGCCATCTGTCCACTGCTGTTGTATCCCCCACACATATGGTGGGGCTGGGGCCATATGTGTGTGGGCGTCTCCTACACAATACATGTGAGCACTTATGCACTCCAGAGGCCAGTGCATGTAACAGTGGTATATGGCCCTGTATTATTGAATTAGCGGGAAAGTACCTTAAATGACCTAGGCTGTTAAAAAATGTGGGAGTATCAAGGGTGAGCTGCCTTAAGGTATTTGGATGTACAGTACTGTATACTTCACCTATATTTACATTACTTACATAAATTGGGTTAATGCAAGCCTACTGCCTCCTGCCATACAGACTGTTCTGTTTGTCAGAGTACATGTGATGGTGTCAGTTATGCCTATTTATGAAACAGTTATAACCCATTTGGTCACATGACGTCTTTACCACCTAGTGATTTTGTACCGATTGTAGATAGAGGCTGCTGAACTATACACCTGCATTACTTACTGTTGATTGTTTGGTATCCTGTGGCCCAGTCTGTCCTCACTATTGTACACTTTGAAGGGCTTGGACTGGACAGCAACAGTTGTGAACCTTTCCAGACTACTGTATTAGTATAATTGTTTCACAGCTGCATTACTCTGTTTATATGGATATCAGTGTCTGAACAGCTATATGACATGGCATATAGAACTGTAACAGTACACAATTAAAGGTATTCCTTTTCTGCAAACCTGTGTGTGATGTTTTCCCTATGACCTCTCTGTGGGTATATGTTGCAGGCAACAAATTTCATTTGTATGGGTGGCCCATACAGTGTCCAGTTGTTAACTGTAGGCATAGTGGCTGTTCCATATCATGTGCACCTTCTACATATGTATCTTACTATACATATATCTGCATGTGTATGTGTAGTCACATGTATATATATATATATATATATATATATATATATATATATATATATATATATATATGCATATCTCTGTCTGTGTATCTGTATCCTGGGGATGCTGATGTCTTCCACATTTTACATTTCCTATGGGAGGCAGACTGTACTGCATGATATGTTACCAATACCAGCCTGACATCATACAGGTGGGATGTAGTACTTTTAACATCTTGTGCCCATGTCATGTCAGGTCCTGGTTGTGGGATCTGCAACACTTAGTGTATTGCTGGGCAGACGTGTTTGGATGTTGGGAAGATGCCTATTCGTACAAGATGTATAGTGTGTGGGGCCTTTTAACCCCATGAACAGTGCACGTGGACATATGTGTGTTTGTTAATCTGCCATTGCTATCTACAGATGTATGGTCATATATACCAATGTATATATATATATATATATATATATATATATATATATATATATATATATCTGCTTACATATATATAACTATGTCCATATATATCTACATAGATGGGTTCCCTTCTAATGGTCGACATTTCAAAATGTCGACATTCATATGGCCGAGACCATATGATCGACATTTGAAATGTCGACAATGGGGAACCGGCATCACGCTACAGTGCAGAATGGATTTCCATTTCTGCACTGTAGTATGATCTCGGAATTGGTATATTTAAGTTACAGGGGTTCAGGGGGGCAAAGCCCCCCCTGCTAGCAATATTAAGGTAAGTTTGTGTTTGTGTTTTGTGTTTTACTTGTATGGTCGAGATTTCAAATGTCCATGGCCATATGAAAGTCAACATTTTGAAATTTCGGCCATATCAAGTAGACCCACATAGATATATATCTGCATACACATATGTAACTTGCTATGTATATGTAGACATATAGGTGTAGACACATATAAGTGTCGATGTAGGCATTTGCATGTATATATGTTCATATATATATATATATATATATATATATATATGTATATATATATATATATATATATATATATATATGGATCTATCTGACTACGTTGACAAGTCAGAACGCCGACAGCGAGAACACCGACGCCAGAAGATCGAAAACGGAGACCGGATCAAAACCCGACGCTGAGAACATCGACATGGGAAAAGGCTGTGTATGTATGCGTAGTGACGGACGTTAGGGTGCGAGTAAGGTAAGTGTGTGCGACTGTGATAGTTTGTGGGTTAGGGGTTAAGTGAGTTAGGGTTAGGGCGCGGGCTAGGTAAGTGTGCGACTGTGATAGTTTGTGGGTTAGCGGGTTAAGTGAGTTAGGGTTAGGGCGGGCTAGGTAAGTGTGCGACTGTGATAGTTTGTGGGTTAGGCGGGTTAAGTGAGTTAGGGTTAGGGCGCGGGTTAGGTGAGTGTGCGATAGTGGCGGACCTTAGGGTTAGGTTTGGGTTAAGGTTGTAGGTAGTTGTGTATGTGAGGTTTAGTGTTGGTTTGTAAGGATTTTGGTGTGCTTGTGTTGTGTGTGTGCTTTTGGACCGGGATTTGTTTTGTTTGTTGCTTGTCGGGATTATGGTGTGTCGGGCATGTGAGGTTTCGTGTTTGTGAAATGTCGGTTATGTGGTGTCGGTGATTTCGCTTTTTGACTTGTCGCCGTTGTAAGATAGATCCATATATATATATATATATATATATATATATATATATATATATATTATATATATATATCAACATATACAGATATGTTGTATCTGTTTACATATTAATATATTTACACACGCAAACATCTAGATGTTGGCATACATTCTTTGTACTGTTGCATGACTGGACTGGATGATATGTTTCTAAAAACATGTGACTTATTTGTATTTGGCATGGTTTAGTGGTAAATTACTTTGTCTATGGTTTTCAGGGTCCTCGGTTTGAGCCTGACAGAGGTTGTTTATT
>NC_056743.1:1454694443-1454704443 GCF_019279795.1 Protopterus annectens
ACTGGCCCTGAAGCAGTCTCTGTGCATGGTCTTTAACTAGGAGTCCAGCCATGACCTTGGACTCCTGGATAAACCAGCACTGTGCCTGGTAGCTCACTCCTTCTCCCCTTACTGCCATAGTACCTGCAATGCGAAGCTACAACCAGTTATGAGCTGTATTCCCACCTCCTGGGTTTATGTAGGGCCAATTTCCTGCTCTTTTCCATGATTGACCAGTTTTGAAAAGGATAAGCTATGGGCAAACCTGCTTACCTAAGGTTGGCATTGTTTAAAGGGGTAAAGCACTGGGCAGAAAGAGTTAGCTGGTGTACACACTGCTCACACCTCCTAAGCTGGCCTGTGCAATGCTTAGCATTGCTTACATTAGACATTCATTATAATGCCTTTTTTGGCATTGTGTTATTATTAATTACACCTTATATGTATGCCTAGTATCCCTGATTGATGTGTATGTACACTCTGTGGGGTCCTTGTATTTTACAGGGAACTTCGACACTCTGTTACAAGTACACCTAATTTCTGGGCTTACCGCTGTACTCCAGTTCACATATTTATGTTATGTAGCTGGTTATGGCACATTTGACTGTATACTGATACCTTTCACAGGTTCAGTTTGGTTATACTATGGTGAGGACATGTTTACCTATACCTCTTTCTTATGTACTTCTGTGATGGCTTGGTGGATAGCTACTGGGACTATGGTGTATAGGCCCCTGGGATCGAGACCTGCAAGGCTGTTTATTTTATTGCTGGGCAGAACAAGGCCCTTTGGATACAGAGTGATTAAGACACTTTAAAGCAGTTGTAAGTGGGTTTGTGCGGGTTTGCGTGGTGGGAAGCAATGCTTATTTCAGGTTATAGTTTCTTTTACTCAGTTAGCTTCTACATTGCTTATTCTGTGTAGGCAGTGCTTACCCCCACACAAATGCACGTAAACACGCTTACTAGTGCTTATATATGCTTACTACTGCTTATCTGTGCTTACACCTGCTTGCTACTGTCTTATTCATTATGACACTGACTCTTCACATATGCATTCCCTGCAGTACTCCAGTTCATAAATATATGTTATTTACTGCATTTTGCAATAAAGATATTGGTTATGCCATGCTTTGCCATGTAAAAAGACTGTGCTGCAGTGGGACTCGAACTGGGAATGCCTGTTCGTTAGGTGAATGCTCTGCCCACTACACTATTGCTGGGCTGCTTCAGTTGTATATATCTTCCTTGTTATCCTCTTCAGCCTTTTAAGCTGCTTTAACCGTAGCTAAGCAATGGGCACACCCAGGTACCTACAGTTAGCTGTACCCAGATTTAAAAAAAAAAATAAAGGGGTTTCTTCTTTTAATTGTTATGTCCTGTTGCTGTTGTACACATCGGGGACTGTTGGTGGGGATATGCGGACACCTATCAGCAGTCTTGTTCATTTATTTCCCCTTTCTGCTGTTCTACATTGCAGGGTCATGTTTATTATCAGAGTTCTGCTCTTAGACATGCTCCCTGCACTCTTACATGCTCTGTGTAAGCCTAGGAGCTTGGGCAGTGCACCTTCATTATTAGGCATGGTGCGCTGCCGTCCTGCTCCTACAAGGGTGCTTCCATGCAGGACTAAGTTAGTCCTGCACAGAAGATTAGTGAATCTGGGGGTAAGTTATTAAAGAAATGTAATGTGCACAAATGAAGCAAAATTAAACAAATAGAAAAGCACATATTAGTAGAGTGCACATATTAGTACAATGCAATAAGAGTAGTATTTACAAAGCTTTTTAACATTTAACATATTAGCACAATGCAATAACAAAAACAGTCTAAATTTTTTAACAGTTAATTCATGCAGTTAATTTCTAGGCTACTGAATTGTACCATTCTAGGAGTTATGCTAATTCGTAGAGTTTATTAGGGGTACAAAACAATGGGAAGCTATTGTAAATTATAGCGTATATAGAGTAGCTATTTTGTAGGGAGATTATGTGGGGTGGGATCAAGATCATTACCATAGTAAAGTTAGATGTGTGTGAAGTAAGATTTTGAATGAAGAGAGGCTGGTGGTGGTGCGGATGAGAGGTGGGAGGGAATTCCAATGGCATGCTAGAGAGAAGGACATTAGATGTTTACCTAGTGGTAGGGCAGGTTTATGCAGTTCAATTAGATTTTGGGAATTAGATCTCAAAAGTCTATTTGGCTGGTGCATTTTAAAGGTGGTGGCAAGAGATGGACAGAGAGAGAGGGTGAAAATAAGCTTGTGTGCTTGGACAAGTTGAATATAGATGAAGTAACTGGACAGCTCAAGCCAATTCAGTTGGTGTAGGGAAGTGCAGTGATAGGAAGTGGATCTATGGCCAGTTGCAAATTTTGGCATTTTATTATAGCAAGAGGAGAGTTTAGTCTTGAGGGAGGATTGCAGGTTAGTAAGGATAGAGGCACCATATAGGAGGGATGGGATAAGGTAAGTGTTGGCGAGGGTGAGCCTAGTGGAGGGAGAGATGTAATGGTTGTGGTGGTAGATCATGCCTGTTTATTTGTGTGTTTTTTTTTATATATTTACTTGTACATGATTATCATACTTTAGCTGGTCATTATTCAGGACTCCTAGTAGTTTAGCATTAGAGACTATTTTGAGAGGACTATTATTTTGACTGGTGACTGAGAATGGGGTTTTATCTAGGGTAGTGGTTATGGAAGCAGTAAATATCATGAGATTAGTTTTAGTAGCATTGAGTGCTAGATGGCTGTCCATCATCCATTGCTCAGTAGAGGAGAAGGCATCTTGGGTTAATTTAACTAGGGTAGGTATAGAAGAGGCAGAGCAGGTTATTGTTGAATTGTCAGCATATTGGACAAGGTTGGCATTTGGGATGGCTTGGTAGAAATCGTTTATTGAATACGAGGGGGCCTAAAATTGAACCCTGGCGGACACCTGTGGGAGTATTGAGAAAAGGGGAGGTGGCTTTTTTCCATTTGACTGCTTGTTGCCTGTTTGAGAGATAACTGGTAAACCAGTTAATAGAGGAGCGGGATAGATTTAGTTTGGAGAGTTTAATGGAAAGAAGGTTATGAGAGATAGTGTCAAATGCCTTAGAGACGTCAAGTAGGGGAGTGGACATGATACGGCCAGTGTCATGGGCCTTATTAACTGTTTTTAGGAAGGAGAGGAGAGCTGTGGTAGTGCTGTGGCAGTGTCTGAAACAATGTTGAGTAGGGGTTAGAAGTTGGTTATTTATGAGGTAAGGTAGAAGTTGTAGATGGATGCATTTTTTGAGAAGTTTAGAAATGGGGGATAAGATAGCGATAGGTCAAAAGTTTGTGATATTATTGTTATTACCACCTTTATGGAGTGGAATAATAAAGGCATTTTTCCAGAGCTGAGTAACTTGACATTCAACAATAGATCAATTTATAAGAATGCAGATGAGAAGAGCTATGCCTTCTGTGGCAACATTTAAGAAATATGAGAGTATATCATCAGGGGCATTGGAGCTGGGTTTCAATGTTAGTAGACGTTTTTTTTTTTATGGTGGTTATAGGGATGTGGTTGAAGGAGAAAGGAGGTGGTTGGGAGCAGGAGATTCTAGGGGAGGGAGGGATAGGTGGAAATAAGGGTGGGGAAGCCAAATGGGAAGTGAAGGATGATGTGAGTTTACTTACAGAATCGATAAGGAAAGAGTTAAATTGGGTGGCTAAGTCCAAGTCAGAGGCATCTGGGTCAGGGCAGGGTTTTTCTTTTTTGCCAGGGTTGAGAAGGGAGGAGATTCCATGCCATAATTTTTGGGGTTGGTGTTATGGTTGGTTTGGAGTGTAGAAAAGTAGGCTTTGCAGTCTGAGATAACATGTTTTTTTTTTTTTTACTTTGTTACAAAATGTTTTAAATTCATTAAGGGTGGTGATAGTTTTATTTTTGGAGTAGCGTTCCCAGGCTTTATCCAGGAATCGCATGGCTAGTAAGACATTTTTGGTTAGCCAAGGTACAGGATTGCTTCTTATGCATTTCATTTTCAGAGGGGCAAAGGAGTCAAGCAAGTTGAGGAAAGTTGAGTTAAAGTAGGTACAGCATTTTCTAAGGGAAGGGTTTTTAGTGGGTTCCAGTTCATTTTTTACTGCATTTGAGAATGTGCTAGGATTAAAGTTTTTTAGACAGCAAATGAAGATGTAGGTATGAGTTAGTTGTATGGAGGAGGGAAGACGGTGGGCAAAAGTGGGGAAGTGGTCACCTAATGCATCGGGCATAGTGCCACCATCAGAGATGTAATATGGATGAGAAATTAGAATCCAGTCCAGGGTGCTTCCAGTAAGGAAGTTCTTGGAAGGCATAGTTGAGTTAATAAGCTGAGTGAATTTGTACAAGTTTATATTAAGTGAGTTTGTAGGATATTGAATTGTTGATCAGTTAATATTAACATCACCCAGGATTATAGTTTCATTAGTTATGTTGAGAACCAGGAGAGAATATCTTCGAGGGTTGAGATATTGTCTCCAGGATGGATATAAGTGGAGACTATGCATATACGTTTATGTTTGTTTATATGAAGTAGGGCTGAAATTAGTTCTGCCTTGCCAAATTGGGGAATAAGTTTTGTATAAGGGGTAACTAAGTGGGATGATGAGAAGAGGAGAATGATTCCCCCTCCTTTTTTATGTGTTCTATCTTTCCTAATTATGAAGTAGTTGTGTGGTATTAGTTTAGAGTCTTTTATATGGGGTTTGAGCCAGGTTTCTGAGATGGCCAGAATATCGGGTTGGTTATGGAGAAGCCAGGCATGGAGATTAGGAATTTTGTTGCATATGCTCTGAGCATTTAGAGTTGAGAAATGGAGGGGTTTACCAGTTGTGGGAGGAGGGTGGGATTGGGAGGTTGAGATGTGTGGGGGAGAAGGGCCAGGGTTTGGGTGAATGTCACCAGAGAAAAGGATAGAGATGAGACGGCAGAAGTGGTATTTGTGTTGCTTGGTATATATAATCTATGGGGTGTAAGCTTTATGCAGATGTGGCTAATATATATGTGAGTAGATTTTTAGGGGGTTAGGTAAGAGTTTGTAGGTGAAGAGCATACTATTATTAAAGGGGTATTGACTGAGTGATATGCAGGTTGAGGAATATGTGTGCATCATGGAGATTGGGTTAGTTGTATGAAATGGGGGTGGGTGATTTGCACTGAGAGGTTGGGTGAGATAGGTTAGGAAAGGTATGGTAATAAGTAGCAGTATTTGAGTTAGAAGTGGTGGCCATGATGGTGCAGCAGTGCAGCCACCTCACAGCAAGAAGTTCTCCAGTTAAATCCTTGTCTGAGGTGCGTTCTGTGTGGAGTCTGCATGTTGTCCCTGTGGTTGCATGGGTTTCCTCTGGGTGCTCTGGTTTCCTCCCACATCCCAAAGATATATTTGTAGGTGGATTGGAAACTCTAAATTGACCCTTGGCATGAGTGCATACATGTGTGTGTCTTCTGTGGAAGGTTGGGCGCCGGGCTGTCAACTTGACAATGTAAAACTCCACTGCCAATCATGACAGGACAGGTGATCTGCTGTGGTGACTCCTAAAAGGAAAAGCTGAAAGAAGAAGATTTGAGTTAGAAGTGAAAGAGGTTTGTTAAACATGATGACTATTCATGATATAATGGGGAGTGAGTTTGGGATTAAGTATATATTAGTAAAAATTTAAAGTATGGGTTTGGATACCTGAGAAGGTAATAGGGATAGTTTGTGTTAATGTGGTAGGAAGTTTTGGTGTAGGAGGGGTGGATTATAATGGCAAATATTCAATATTAGAAGTTATGCATGAGATATTTGGAGTGCTTACTCACCATTTTCGATAGAAAAGAGGGAATAATTCTTTACCTTTTACTAAAGTTATTGATACATATAAAAATGATGAAGGTATGTTTTGTTCAGTTGCATGGAGCTTAATAGAAAAATATATACTCTAATTAATATCTTTTGGATTCCAGGGATTGGGATTAACACTGTTAAACAACATTTAAACCAGATAGTAAAAGTATCTAAAGGAAACATTATTTTAGCATGGGATTTTAATTGTATTTTAACAGACAAAGATGCTAATGCATCTGGTAAAGGAGAATTTTAACTTCAGCCAAGAATTTGAAGGTTTTACTGATGCATTTCATATTAGAGACATTAATGACTTTTCTGATCCAGATTGTCTCTTTTTCACACATTTTTCATGTTGACATGGCACATATTCTAGACTTGATAAGAGTGTATGTCTCAAATCAGTTGATTAACAGTCTGGGTAAAGTTAAAGTAATTTTCTGTCCCCTTTCAGATCATAACACTATCTCTTTTGAATTACTAATTAGTCCAAATTATTTTGTTCAGATTAAAAGAATTCCAGCCTATATAACCACACTAAAAGATTTTAAAGATTTTATTACATCAGAAATTCAAACTTTTATTATGTCCAACAGTACTTGTGATACATTGTGTGTGTGTGTGTGTGTGTGTGTGTGTGTGTGTGTGTGTGTGTGTGTGTGTGTGTGTGTGTGTGTGTGTGTGTGTGTGTGTGTGTGTGTGTGTGTGTGTGTGTGTGTGTGTGTGTGTATGGGATGCAAGAATTACTAGCTGATATGTCAATGAGAAAAAGCAATGGGATAGATAAATGAGCTTCAAGAAAAACTTGATAAGTTAAAACTGCTAAACCAAAATGGTAAAAGTAATAAAATAGAAGAAATTAATACTTTAAATAGTAAATACTTAGAAATTTTAAATCATAAGACTGTTATTAATTTAGAGAGGTTCATATTTATAAATGTTTCTATTAATTCCAAGTCATTGAGCAATTTGTCTGTCAAGACTAAGAGACTTAGTAAAGTTATTCGTATTAAAGAGATTTACTCACCTAATAAAAAGAAAAATGTTACTGAAATAGGGGATATATTAACAGAATTTAGACAGGATTTTAATAAAATCAATTGGAATTCAATTTTATTAGATTCTAAAGGAGTAGTTAGATCCTTTATTAAAATATATTAAAAATAAATTATCAAAATTACAGGTTTATGCACTTGATAAAACAATCTCAATGTCTGAAATTCAGCTTCAAATTAATACTTTGAAACAAAATGTAATGCTGGAATTATTCCTGAAATTTATAAAATAATGCCGAAAGGAGCTCTGACTTTATTACACAAAGTCCTTTCCTTTTGTTAAGTTCTAATGAGTGTTCCGCCTTCTTGGAAATATACTTTTATTTCTCTTATATTAAAGACTGATAAGGATCCTACTAGATACTCTTCATATAGGCTGATTTCTCTTTTAAACGTAGATTACAAAATGTTTATGTCTATTTATGCTAATAGGCTGAAGAAATTCCTTCCATTTCTGGTTGATGAAGACCAAACAGGTTTTATTTTAAACAAGAATACATATGACAATATTAAGAGAATATTAACCATAACTGATTCTGCTTATAATTCAAAGGATAATTTAACTCTAATTAGCTTGGATATAAATTGTGCTTTTGATTAGGTTAATTGGGATTATCTTTTTTGTACTTTAGAAGAACTAAATTTTTCTAGCAATTTTATACAACTTATCACCCATCTCTATAGAGGATGTCAAGTCTACATCAAGATAGGTACTTACACTTCTCAAAACATTCAAATATTTAAAGGAAATTAGCAAGGCTGCCCTTTGTCTCTTTTGCTTTTTGCCCTCATTATGGAGCCTTTGGCTAATTTATAAAGATGAATTCAGATATTGAGAGCTTTAAATTAAGTTTTGAGGTGAAGTCTAAAATTCAACTTTTCCCAGATAGCATCCATCTTAATGTTAAAGAAAATAATGCTTCTCTTTCTGTTATTTTTGAAAGTATGGAAATTTTCAAAGGAAATCTGGTCTAATTTTTAATGATAGTAAAGCAAACATACCTCCTATCTTATCTAATATTAACAATTGGAATGAGAAGTTTACTAAATATTTGGTACAAATAGGCCAATTAACATACTTAGGAATAGTATTAGCTAATAACATTAAGGACATAATAGAATTTAATTATAATAATAGTTTATCCTCTATAAAGAATCGTATAAATAAATGGAATAAGCTCTCCTTTACAATGGAAGAGAGGCTTTCTATCAATAAAATGATTATATTGCCAAAGATACTATACATTGTACAGTCCAAATATTTATTGCCTCCTAAATCATATATAAAATAATTCATTTCAGTGGTTTTAACGTTTTTGTGGTTTCAAAATAAACCTAGAGTAGTGCTAGCACATCATATGAGAGATTGGTCTACTGGGGGAATTGGTTTACCGGATCTGGAAATGTACTCAGTCTCTTCTGTGATAAAAACTATTTCATTATTGACTAATAAACATCATTCAGCTAAATGGAAAAAGTTTCAAGAAGCTCTTTGCTTTAATATTAATAACATATCTAATTCTAATAAAGTGATAATATTAAACAATCCATTTATTTGGGTCATAAAATATTATTTTATAACAAATAAGCTTCAAATACATATTTTGCACTACATGTCACTTTTTTAAAGAAATTGTGAAATTTTGTTTATAGAAACCCAGTATATAAAGCCTGGATGTTTCTTCTCTTTTCTATTGCTTTCACACAAAATAATATTTCTTTTTTTAAATCTTGCTGATATATCTTACTCAAGGAAAATAATCTCATTTATCAGTTTCAGTTGTTGACCAAGGACAAATTGAATTCTGTAGATTACTTAATTATTAAATATGATTTAAGTAAGGATATGTGGCTGGAAATTTAATCCAGTTCACAGTTTCTGATTAATACAATTAAATTAATGTCACCAAGTACAAGCATTTCTTTTCATAAGTTATTACAATTTCTAAGTATATTTAAACAGGAGAATTTATCTAATGATGGCAAGCTAACACAAATATATAAAATAGAAATGAAACAAAAAGTTATTCAGAGAACTACTGGAACTACTTATCTTCAGTTAATAATAATTTTCCTTCTGATAATGATAAGAAAATAATATGGAATCTTCTAAGCTGACTGCTTCTTCACATAAATTGAGACTTTTCTTGGAAATTTTTGTGCAGGTCATTTTTGCACCTCACAAAATGTAATTAATTAGAAAGAAAAAAGTTTTGTGTTGGAGATGTAAATTAGAGACTAAGGAAGATTGATTTGGTATGTTTTTTGATTGTGTAGTTCTTAAATCCTATTGGGATAATATTAATAGTTTCCTGCAAGCTTTAGTTTCAAATATGTTTTTGTATCCAAATCTTTGATTCTATTTAATACTTCTGTCCCTAATTGTGTAAAAAACGAAATATCCTTTGTTATGGTCTATTTTGGCGATTGTCAGAAAGGTTATAACTATAAATTAGAAGACTGACCCCTGAATTCACTAATCTTTCATGCAGGACTAGCTTAGTCCTGCACAAAAGCACCCGTTTATGAGCAGGATGGCAGCGTGCCATGCATATTAATGAAGGTGTGCTGCCTGAGCTCCCAAGCTTACATGGAGCGTGTACAAGTACAGGGGCATGTCTGAGAGCAGAGCTCTCAGAATAAACCTGCCCCTGCAATGTAGAAAAGCAGAAAATGTTAAGAGATTAGCGAGATCACTCATAGGTGTTCGCATATCCCACCCAACAGTTCATCATGTGTACAACAGCAACAATACTGAAAAAAGTAAATAAAGAAACACTTTTATTTTTTTTTAAACACCGATTAAAGCTAACTGTAGGTGTGCGGGTGTGCCCATCACTTAGCTACAGTTAAAGCAGCTTAAAAGGCTGAAGAGGATAACAAGGAAGATATATGCAAATGAAGCAGCACTGCAATAGTGTAGTGGGCAGAGCATCCACCTAACAAACAGGCATTCCCAGTTCGAGTCCCACTGTAGCACATTCCATTTTCCATGTGAAATCTGTATATGAACATTTTTTGCTGTATAACCTACTAAATAACATTTAAATGTGAACTGGAGTACTCCATTAAATGCACATGTGAAGTGTCAGTGTCATAATGAATAAGGCTCTAGTAAGCAGGTTT
>NC_056743.1:1454706943-1454736943 GCF_019279795.1 Protopterus annectens
AGTTAACACCTGAACAACTGGACATTGTATGGGCCACCCATACAAATGTCAATTGTTGCCTGCAACATATACCCACAGAGAGGTGATAGGAATGACACCACACACAGGTTAGCAGAAGTGGAAAACATTTAACTGTATACTATTACAGTTCTATATGCCATGTCATATAGCTGTTCAGACACTGACAACTACATAAACAGAGTACTTCAACTGTGAAACAGTTACACTAATACAGTAGCCTGGAAAGGTTCACAACTGTTGCTGTCCAGGCCAAGCCCTTCAAATTGTACAATAGTGAAGACAGACTGGGCCACAGGATACCAAACAATCAACAGTATGCAATGCAGGTGTATAGTTCAGCAGCCTCAATCTACACTCTGTACAAACTCAGTAGGTGGTAAAGACATTATGTGATCAAATGGGTTGTAACTGTTACATAACAAGGCATAACTCACACCATCATGAGCATACCAACAAACAGAACAGTCTATATGGTAGGAGGCAGTAGGATTGCATTACCCCAATTCATGTAAGTAATGTAAATATAGGCAAAGTATTTGGTACTGTACATCCAGATACCTTACGGCAGCTCACCACTGACACCCCACATTTTGTAACAGCCTAGGTCATTTATGGTGCCCCCAGACTGAATAATACAGAGCTATATACCACTGTTACATGCACTGGCCTCTGGAGTGCATAAGGGCACACATGTATTGTGTAGGTGATGCCTACACATATATGGCAGAAAAACAGCAACTTAGCACGCCAAAAGTTTAATGTAGTAAAGCTTTCGGGAATACACCCTTCATCAGTACATATTAAGCAATTAGTTTACAAAACTTTAAATAGAGGAATCAATTAATCACATGATACAGCCAGCCTAATTACTTAAAAATATATACTACAGCAATACATTTCAATACAATAAGACTTCTAAAAACTAGATGTTAATTTAAATTACATTGCACACATATTCTAATTTCAATACACTATTTAAAATAATCCCATTCTATCTAATTATAACTATGGTTTATACTAAAAAAATTTTCAAAGCCTCTCTCTTTGTTTTTTTAATAAAACTGGTTTAAGACTGACAGCATTATTCAAGCCTGGTTTCACATCTGCTTGTAACCTAACTATCCACTCATATTCTTTTAATAACAGTGTATTGTTCATGTCTCCCTTTCTCACTCCCATTTCTACATGTGAAATAACCCTAAAGCTAAACTTATGATTTTCACCCTCTTCTATGATGTGTTTACTTAAGGCATTTGTCAATAACTTTCTTCTTATTTCAGACTTATGTTCTATAATTCTATCCTTTAACCTCCGTGTAGTTTTTCCAACATAGAAGGATGTACATATATTACAGGTGGCTAAATAAACCACCTGCATTATATTACAATAAGTTAAAGCCTTACTATTATAAACCTCTTTACTGATAGGGTGCACATACCTATGTTCACCTTCATATAAATCCTCACAGCAGGTGCAGTTATAACACTTGACTCTGCCCATTCTTTTTTGCTTTGATTTATTCACCTGCTTAAAATCTTTATAAGAGTTTCTGTTTGAGTGTCTCAGAATTCCTATACGCATATAGGGGTCTATCTCCCACAATCAATTGTGATTAATTGATTCCTCTATTTAAAGTTTTGTAAACTAATTGCTTAATATGTACTGATGAAGGGTGTATTCTCGAAAGCTTTACTACATTAAACTTTTGGTGTGCTAAGTTGCTGTTTTTCTGCGGTTCGTCTATATACAGTATTACCAAGGTTATTTTGTCTACACATATATGGCCCCAGCCCCACCATATGTGTGGGGGATACAACAGCAGTGGACTGATGGCAGCAATGGCAGTGTGATATACTCACAGCCCACTACAGAACAATCCCCGACAGCATGACATATGTGCAAAGCTTGGTATGTAGGTGGAGGACAGAGGCTGGAACACAGGCACATATGTGGAAAACTGTTGCCATACACTAAACAAGTTGCTGGTGTTACAGGATAGTCTGCAACATAGGTTCATAGGTAGGTACTAGGCTATCTGCCCGAAGGCATTTATAAGCCTAGTCAGAATGTGTTGGCTTTCACCGCCCCCTTAGATTAGTCCCCTGTGCCTCTGTCCAGCAGAGCCACTGAAGTGATCCCCAGGGTAAACTTTCTGTTTTCCATCCACTCATCAAGGTTTCTTTTGAAGAGTGTTAGTGAGGAGCTCTGCCTAATGTGCAGTGGAAATTTCAATTTTTTCTCTTGAGCACTGGGCACCCACAAATACTTGTCCTGCAACTAAAGAGACTAAATACTAACTAATCCAAATCATCCCTCAGGTCAAGCAGGTCTCTGCCCCCCCATATCAAGCAGTGGAAATTTCAAATTTTTCTCTTGCTCACTGGGCACCCACAGACACTTGTCCTGCAACTAAAGAGACTAAATACTAATGTAGGTGCTTAACTTCCAAGTGTCTAGACAGTAAAATACCTTACTTGCATTAACTTAAACAAATGTTAGTGAGTGTATTAGTACATTTCTGCTGTATAGTTCCTTAGTCAAACCTCTGTACTGATGAGTACATCACCAGGAATAAACAGCTGTATATTGCTCTCCAGTTAGTGTTCCCCCTAACTAAAGTCAATTTTCTTTTGAGAATTACTCAAATCTATAAAATAGCATTTCATTTCCTCTCCTGTTTCATCTGTAACTAACCCCAGCTTTAATTCTATATCCTTTTAAGAATGTCAGAAAATTATACTCTATGCCCATAACATAGTCTATAACATAGTGCATACATGCAGCTTAAATTACAGTTAAAATTTCAGTTTAACATATAACAATTTAAGCTAACACTACATACTTACCAAAGCCTAAAGAAACACTTGGAGTCAGTGTTAGCCTGCTTTGCTCGCCCTCGCTGCGCTCAGGCTTGCTCCGCTCCCCTCCCTGCCCCGTATTTCCACCCACCCCAACTACTTCTACTTTTATTCTAACCCATAATCACCTGACCAGTAGTCCAACCCCTAATTCCCTAACAACTACCCCAACCCACTCATCCTACCTACCTCCCCCCACCCCAATCTAATTACATCCCACACTGAATCCACTCCCAACACATTCCCAGACAACACAACTCTACCCTCACACACAACCAACCAGGAATCCTAGTCGTACTTCTCACTCAAAGTAGTATCATGTTACCCACATTCACACCCCTATCACTAGCTCTACTATCGCTAACCTTCCTAACTTCCTTACAAACAGACCTACCGCTGCACAACTACTATCACACTACCCACACTAGCCCACCCTCTCAAACCCACTCAGACTTCTACATCTGCCCTACAATCATAAATCTTACAACCACATATTACCCACCCTCTCAAACCCACTCAGACTTCTACATCTGCCCTACAATCATAAATCTTACAACTACATATTGCTCACTAACAAAAATGACATCATCTCACCACATTAAGAAAAACTCTCATAGACCAAGCTCACAAATAATTAATATTAAAAAACACATACTGACACTCCTTCAAACTCTGCTAACCTCTGGTGACATTCACCCAAATCCAGGTCCCCTCTCAACTAGACAAACATTTGACCTGCTAATCCCAAATCTCAACATAAGAAGTATTACCAACAAGCTAACATACCTGCATGCATTCATAGCCCACTACAACCCTGATATACTCGCCATTACAGAAACCTGGCTTAAACCCAGTATCCAAGATGAAGACTTTCTTCCCCCAGAGTATAATACACTTAGATCTGATAGAACAAAGAGGAACAGAGGAGGAGTAGCCATTCTCTTTAAAAACACCCTTAACCTCCAGCTCCTGCACACCACACCACCCACTTTTCAAAATGTTAAAGTCCTATTTTCTGTCCTATCCATAAGAAACACCAAGAAGATCAATATAATATGTTGCTACATACCTCCAGGCAACAACTTGCTCATAATAGAAAACTCCTACACCGGACAAAGGGCAATTTACCTCAGGAAACAATCCTACTAGGAGACCTTAACACTGACTGGGCAGCCTGTAACTCCAGCAGCCCCTCTACTCATATCAATCTATATGGGTTCTCTCAACTAATTAAATAACCAACTAGAATAGATGAGAAAACAAAGAGAATCCATACTGGACTGGACACTAACCAACTATCCCAAACAAAACTATACAGTAGGCTGTCTCCCAGATGATTTAAGTGATCCATCTCCCCACCTTCCTACTCCAGAAACACTCCAATCACCCCAAACCAGTAGTCCACAAATTTGTACAAGATGACTGTAACCTTACCCCACGATACCTAAATACTGTCCTAAGCCACTGCAACTGGAAACCACTGCAGACACTTAGGTTAGACCAGGCAGTAGACTACTTCAATACTACCTTCTCTAACATCCTTAATAGTCTAGCTCCCAGCAGAAAGATCAGAGTTAAAGCCAACTAAGCACCCTGGCTAAATAGGGACACCAGAGAAGCTAGAGATAAAGCCTGGAAAATCTGGAAAACTGACAAAACCCCTAGCTCCAGACAATACTATCAACAGATTAGAAACAAGACCAAGGCTGAATCCAAAATAAACAAACAATACTATTTTCTTAGCGCCCAAAGAAAATATTCAAATAGTCCACAAAAATTCTGGCATGCCATTAACTCCCTACTAAAGCCAGGCAAAACCACAACCTCAGCACCCATCTCTACTAACAATACCCTAGACATAGCTTCTCAATTTAATAACCATTTTGCTAAATCCATCTTAGCCCTGTCCAGTCAAATAACCAAAAGCAGTCTACCTCAATCATAACCTAACCTATCCCACACCACCCTCTCTTTCAGCATATCACCAGTGCCCACCTCAACTATCAAAAAAAACTCCTCCTAAAACTAAAGCCAACCACACTAGCAGATGATAACAAACCTGCTTCATACCTAAAAATGGCTAGTGACTCCCTATCATATCCTGTCTCCATCCTTATCAACCGCTCCATACTAGAATCCTACATACCCAAACTCTGGAAAGTAGCTCACATCATTCCTCTCCATAAAGGAGGTAATTCTTACGAATTCTAAAGCTACCGACCTATTGCCATCCTTTGCCCTTTATCCAAAATTCTTGAGAAATGCATCCACTTGCAAGTGATGACATTTCGTAACACACACAATCTACTATCTACCACACAACATGGTTTCCGTCCACATCACAGCACTACCACAGCTGTTCTATCCTTCACTAATTATATAAACCTTCACAGGAATGATAACAAATACGTATCAGCCATTTTCGTAGACCTCTCAAAAGCATTTGATACAGTCTCCCACTCCATTCTACTAGACTCACTAACATCATTATCCTTCACCTCCTCTACTATAGCCTGGTTCAGAAGCTACTTGTCTGACAGGCAACAATCAGTCCAGTGGAAAGGAACTCTGTCTACACAACTTCCAGCCACCATAGGAGTCCCACAGGGCTCTATACTGGGCCCGCTATTGTTCTCTATTTTCACAAATAACCTCAAATGCTCTCCACAACATGCCACACTCATACAATATGCGGATGATTCATCCCTGATCTGCTCCGCCTCATCTCCCACCACTCTACATACACTCACTCAAGATACCTTTATCTCGGTAGAAAAATGGATATTGGGTATCCAACTAATTCTAAATCCCAAAAAGACAAAACTGTTACTATTTACCCCTAATAGATAAAAAAAACCTCTCCTTTACCATAACATCTAAGGACGGCACCACCATCTCCCCTTCTAACCACACCAAACTTCTGGGCTTTGAAATAGACAATAATCTCCACTTTGATGTTCACATCTCACATACCATAAAATTAGTACACAAAAAAACTAGGCTCCCTATACAGGCATAAATCCTTTCTCTCGCAAAAAGCAAGAGTCACTCTTGCACAAAGCCACTTCCTCTCAACTGTATTATACGCAGCACCAATCTTTACCCAAATCATACAATGTGACCTAGAGAAACTAGAATCATGCTACAATAAAATAGCCAAGTTTGCTACTAACTCAACCTATGGAACCCATCACTGTGCTGCACTAAAAGAACTAAAATGGCTTGAGCTACCACAGCTACATAACTATCACCAGCTGGGCACAGCCTACAATATTCTCAAATATCCTGAAAAAAGAACCCTCATTATCCAACCTACTTACTATCTATACTGCAAACCGGTACCTAAGATCCAGTGAAAAATCTCTCCTCTCCATCACCAAGGCTAACAATAATGCAGGGAAAGTGCTCTACTCCCACACTGTTGCCAGAAATTGGAACTCTCTTCCCCTATCCCTGTCCACTGCCCCCACCACATCCATATTCAAAAACTCCCTCAAGTCACACCTTCTTACGTGGTTATGCCCTTGTATCACATAACCCTACCCATACTACTATTAACTCCCCAAATTCCTCTCTGATCACATGCTGGAGCTCTGATCCCCTGTAGGCTTGGTCATCTGAAAGGGTACTTTTAACTGTAGAATCTTACTTGATATATTTTCTTCTCTTACCAGTGTATAATTGACATTCTTTTTACCCATGATCTATATCTTCTTTTACCTGGAGTGTTTTTATTAATTTCTTGTTATTTTACTATGCTCAGCATACATGATGTAACCTGTTTTGTGCATTATGCTGGATGTACTGTATTTGTATAACTTGATGTTGGAGCTTTTCTCCCTGGGCCTCTGCTGAAAATGGACCTGGTCCAGTCAGAATTTCCCAGATAACAAATGTAAAATAATAAATAAATAAAAATAAAATAATAATGTAGACTGGAATCTTGTTCGAAAGCATGGGAAGTCTCTGGGACAGGAATCTATCCCTCCAGCACATCCTATTTATTGTTGTAGTGAGGTTTAGATCCCATGTGGCTCAAAGGGATAAGGCTTTCTTTAGGTGGAACATGTCCATCAATTCTGGGTTGGACATGGCCTTGTATGTCAGGCAGAGATCACCTCTGAGTAGGCGGTATGCAACTGAGTACAGCTGGAGTTTCTTCAGTCAAGCTGCATATAGGGCATCTGTTTGAGGCCAGTGATCCTCTTGGTGAGGTACTTCTGTGGTCTTTCCAGCTGTTGCAAGTGTCTTGTAAGATACATCCCAAATGGGGCATTGTACTCTATGATGGGTCTGATGAGTGATGAGTAGAGGGGCACAATGACCTCTTTTGATCTGGATGCAAACCCTTTTGTGATTAGATGGGCCACATAGAAGGATTTTCTAACCACTTTGGCAATGTGATTATCAAAGGTGAGATTACTATCTACTTGGGTCCCCAGATCCCTTATTATGTCTTCCTTATTTAGGGGACTACCACCTATGTGGTAGTTTGGGGGTACTTTGTTTTTTCCAAAGGGGATGACTATGCACTTTTTGGCATTTAGCTTGAGGCCATGATTTTGACACCAGGTATCTGTCTCAGTGAGACCCTTTTGGAGGATGTCTGTGTCAGCTGGTCAGTCAATTATAGCCCCTAGTTTGCAGTCATCTGTGAACTTTGTTAGCAGTAGTCCTCCTGTGCTTGCCTGTACCTCTAAGAATTATATGCCAAACAGGAGGGGTCCTAGGACTGAGCCCTGGGGAATGCCACTTTTAACTGGTTTAGAGTCAGACCAATCTCCTGCAACTCTCATCATGTGGGTTCTGTCCATGAGCCAGTTGGCAACCCATCTTGTGATGTAGGGATTTATGTTCAGGCTGGTGAGCTTGTCTATAATACCAGAATGGGGAATGGTGTCAAAGGCCTTTGCGAGGTCTAGGTAGGCTGTGTGTACCACCTTTCCCTCATCTATAGCCTTGGTAACTGTCTCAAATATGTCCACCAGGTTTAGGAGGCATGATATGTCCTTAACAAAGCTGAACTTGGTAGGGCCCAGTGTTTGGAGGTTCCCAATGTCTCTGTTAATGAGTTCCATGATGATGCGCTCTATAGCCTTGCAGACCAAGCTAGTCAGGCTTATAGGGCAATAGTTCCCGGGGTCTGTTGTGGCTCCACCTTTGTGGAGCGGAATATCCATTGCTGTGTGCCATTCTATGGGTGCATAGCCTGTGGAAAGACTGAGTTTGAACAGTGTGTTTAGGTGAGGGGTTAGTTCATCTTTGAGCTCATGTAGGACGCAGCCTGGGACACTGTCCGGTCCCATTGATGCTGTGTTTTTGGCTTTGGAGAGGGCTGTTTTAACCTGACTGTCTGTGATTTCAGGGACGCTACATTCTTCTGGTATGGTTATGGGCCCTTTTGGGGGTGAGAGGGGGATGAGGTTTGCACTGAACCTGTCTGCCAGGATGTTGGTGATATTGGTTGGTTTAGTGTATTTTTGTGCCATTCTGCACTAACTCTGAGCAGATCTGAGCATTGCCACTTAGATTCTTGAAATAGCTAAAGAATGCCTTGTGGTTATCTTTATAGTCCTTGGCAATTTTTCTTTTGAAGATTGACTTGGATGATTTTATGAGGGATTGTAGTTTCTTGCTGATACTGATCAGGGATGTCTTCCCTTCTTGGGATTTTACTCTTTTCTGTACTAGTTTCCTCCTTCTATTGTATAGCTTGTTTATGACAGGAGTCCACCAGACTGGGTTTCCTTTTCTTGGTGGAGTGAGTCTTGGTTTTGCTTGGCATGGCACAATCCATGCATTCTTGTAGGTTCCCGTGGAATGTATTAGTAAAGGATTTTGCAGCTTGGACAGCGTTATCCATCAGCATGGGGGCTTTGAAACTTTCCACTTCGTCTTAAGTAATGTGAAGTTTGCTTTTGAAAAGAATTTCACTGTGGTTTCCTTGTCCAGGGGTGGGGGCAGAATGTGGATATCCAAAGTGATTTGTTTATGGTCAGATCTAACCAGTGAGGGGTTGACCTCCGGTGAGGAACACCGGTCGCCCATGTTGGTGATGACCAGGTCCAATATGTTGTCCCCTCTGGGAGTGTTGACAAGTTGAACCAGGGAGTTTGAGTTTAAAAATTCTAGGAAATGTTTGGCAAGGGACTTAGTACTTGAGTAGTTCTCCCACTTAATGTTTGGGTAATTGAAATCATGCAATATTAGGGTGTTTGGTAGGACCCTTATGTTTCCCAGTGTTTCCAGAAATGTGAAATGAGGGACCTGGGACATGGTGGGTGATCTGTAGAAAGCTACAATTTGAATTTCAGTTTTGCCCATTGTTAGTTGCATGTGGATGATCTCTGAAGCATCATGCTGTGCCACTAACCTGGAGGTGTGGGTATCCTTGATGAATATGGATATACTCCCACATTTTGTATTTTGGTTTGGGTTCTGTGGCCGAAATGTATGGTATGAGTTGTAGCCTGGTAGTGCCAGGGTGCTCTCTGGAGCCTTAAACCAGGTTTCTGTTACTGCACATATAGATTTTCTCCATACTGAGGAGTGCCTCAAGTGCATGCATTGTGAGGTTTAGACTTCTGGCATTGACATACCCTTAGTCAGGGAAAGAAACTTAAATGGATGTAGCCATGTACTGATAGCACTCAACACACACACTGCCAGTGTAATATCTGAAACAGGACCTGTGTGGTGGACAAACAAAACATGATAGGCATACCTCTGTCCAGCAAGAGGATAGGCCACAGTTGTGAGCTATGCAGACAGACTGCATTCAAAGGTGAACTAGTATTTATACACACACACACACACACACACACACACACACACACACACACACACACACACACACACACACACACACACACACAGCCTGTAACACCAGTATTATACAAAGCATAACACAACTCTACTAACAGTCTGTCTGTAGTTCCTGCTCCTACTACAAATATGTGGCTGCCCTGAGTGTGCCGGTTCTCCAGTAAGAGGTATTGCTACCTGCTGTCTGTAATACTGATGCCCACACAGAAGAAGGATATCCAGCACACAGGAAATGTA
The DNA here is from genome assembly GCF_019279795.1 of Protopterus annectens. Taxonomy (NCBI): domain Eukaryota; kingdom Metazoa; phylum Chordata; order Ceratodontiformes; family Protopteridae; genus Protopterus; species Protopterus annectens. The sequence continues at coordinate 1,454,716,885 of NC_056743.1, forward strand.
AAGGGACCATGCCCACATGATGTAGGGATTTATAGTGGGTGGTTGCTATGACAGTGGTAATTCAAAGTTCAACACGTGTAATCATATATATATATATATATATATATATATATATATATATATATATATATATATATGGCTATCTGGATAAGTATATGTACATATATTTCCACCATATGTCCTAGACATGGAGTGTAGCCCTACCCCAGCCCCTATAGTCCCAAAGACATAGTGCAAAAGGATGTCAGGTATGTATAGCAGGTATATTAGTAGACTGTTGCTACTGTCATTGGGATTGTCTTGACATACATGGTGCATGTGGGAGGTCACATCTGCTTATAACATGTTTGCCATTGGCTACTGACAGACATCCTTAGGACATCATTGTAAAGTACTGCTGCTAGCAAGTAATGCACCTGTGGACTGCAGCAGAGATATTGGTCAATATATGTGGAAATTCTGACACACACTCTGTACAGTCCAGAGGTATACACATAAGTCCTTAGTGCACAACATGTGTACCATGCCTAACAATATGGATGTAGACAGCCATGTAGATGGGTATAACACATAGCACCTGTTATACATTTGCCACCATAGGTTATGCATTCACACACTCCTGTCTGGCCTAACACATAATGACCGGTGATACAGGGGTGCCATGGCTGCATACTATCCACTAGATATTGACATACATCTGTACAGCATCCCACTAGTCTGCCTGACATACATGACTTTTAAGGGAGGCCCAGCAGAAGTACATCTGGCAAGTATCTGCACATGACATCTCACTAGGTAAGTACACTAAGCTGCTAGGCATGTAATAATGCACTGTGCAGGCTACAGGCAGACTGGCTCAACACTGACCTACATCTCTTATGGGGAAATGCACATGCACCTGTATATATAGCAGGCTCAACAGGCATGTCACAGCACAGGGTAAGATACACCTGTGTGAAAGTGCATAACCACAACCAATGTGAACACAGCCACAGCCACATATGTTAAGCTAGCATAATATTACAGTATATGGTCTATCTGTTCTACACCATCCTCATATGTGCCACTCCCAGACTGACCCTACATATACTGGGCTGACTGACCCTACATATACTGGGCTGCTACACAGTTTGGCCTGATTGCTGTCTGCGGTATGGGACATGTGTGTGTATGGCCCTACAAACATGAATGCCAATACGGTACCATACAGGGGGGCAGCATGTAACATCAGATAGGAGGGGAACTAGAACAATGACATCTACCACAGTCTATACACAGGATAAAGTACATATTATCAATACATACACTGTCGACATTCACCATAAGTACACATACCTCAGTACTGTACAAACATCCACAGAATGTCCAGGTTATGTCATGAAATATAACCCCTATTATACATAACGTGTAGCAGTCTGATATATCACTGGCTTGTTATCAGATATGATAATACTAATTACGGTGTACAGCACATATGCACAACTTCATGCACGACATATGTACAAAGGTTGACAGAGGTGTGGCTGGAAGCACATACACAAGGCCAGTATTGACATGTTGCTGTGATAACCTCATACATTAACTGTTGTAATGGGGTTTGTTGCAACATATGTCCCATGAGGCATATGAAGTTAGTAACTGTCACGGCCTTCCCCATCAACAGACTGCAATCCTCACACTACCTTCTGCAGTCCACAAATAGATGCCCCATGGGTAACACATGAAACCAAAGGCACAACACTGCCCAGTCTGCAGATGCGGATTCCTCATAAACATGGAACTGACATGGCAGGTATTGAGACATGTATGACAGCCATATCCACACAAACACTGTTAAACCAACATTACTCCAAATGCAGTATAGCAGAGCTTACAGTCTGTAGTCAGGTCAGGCACATCTCCCTCCTGTTTGTTGCCTTCTTTCTACAGTGTATGTTGTTAGAGGTAAATCCCCAATCCATCAGAGATGCTGTTTGCCAAACAACAAATCAAATTCCTGCTCACAGTGAATGAAAAGGGCCAACACCACCATGATGTTCCTAGATATTGGAGTGTCTTTCCATGCAATTGGCTATGGGAATGTTAGCACAGCTGTTCCACATGCAGTCAGCTAGGGGAGGGCTGCAGTTTGTGCAGAGGCCATCAACTGATTATGAGCATCACTTACAATACACATGCTGCTGCCTAAGCAAAGCAGGTGTGGGTCTCCACATCCACTGGAGAGGGAGTGGTTGAGGCAGACAGAGGCAAATACATGTCAGGGAGATGTGGGAGAGTAAAACTGAAGCATGTTTGTGTCACACACCTGCCAGCACAGGGTATCAAACCCCTAACAAACATTTAGTGCGACCATAGTTCAATGCTGTTACTGGATGCGCCACATGGGTTACCTGTTGTGGAGCACTCAGAACATATATGTGATGGTGAGTGACATCTGCAACAGGAATATGGTAGATATACGGTAGGTGATGTACACGTTCCTGTCCGCATGAACAGGTGCCAGCGTCAACACAGCCACACTCTCACAGGGACGCACACACATTGACACACTTGGCAGAGCCAGGAGTACAACTCATCAGTAGTGGGATTGCCACAACACATCACTGTGCAGGTGTCACATGCACCACACAGGTCATACGTGGGTTGGGGTCTATATTAGAACATCGAAGTTTCTGAACTTTGAATGTTCTAATATCGACCCCTATTCAGCGAACGCTGAAAACATTGAACATATTGAACAGCAAATTTTTTCCTAGGCACAGATCAACAATTTGCTGTAGGAGGTCTCTGTCCACCCGATAACACTCCACTATCTCCAGTTCATGTAGCCCCTGGTAGGTTACTCTAGGTATGTACACTCTTCTCTGTCTCCTCACTGTGGGTTGTTCAGCAGCATTCACATCCTTACCACTCTCAGCCTCTTGCACATGTTGTTCTATGTTGCCTGCTGCAGCCCTTCTCATTTTGTAGGTTTGTTTGTTAAAAATTCCCCGCTTGTATACACCGGTGGTGTAGAGTGTGGGAAAAACCAGATGGGAAGGTGTTTGCTTAGTTTATAGTAGTGTTTTGGGCTGGGCTGATCTGCTGCCTGTGTAATTGGCTGATTCTGATACATTTCACCTGCCAGCTATGCTAGTTCTCCTTGAATACCTTCCTACTGCTGTTTTCCCTTCCCATTGCCTTCCTGTTTAAGCCTGTGTGTGCACTGTTTAAACACAGTGCTCAAATAAGCACACTGCTGCTATTTCCTGGTTTAACTTTTTTCTTCCTGTAAAACCTGGTGCGTGGCGCTCACATTCGCTTACACTTTGTAAAGAGTGCTAGGCAGGTTTAGACACACCCCATGTGCTATGCTAGGAGCAATCCCAAGCCACAGGGCTCCAATCCACTTACAGTATGCCTGACACCACCCCCATGATGTCACCTGCCTCCTAGGCTTGCACCCAGCTATTCATACTCTTACACTGTTGGGACCTGACTCACATGCTGGGGAAAACTGGGATTCACTATCCTTCCCCTCATTTGCATAGGATTGCCTGCTAATGCATAGTTACATGTCTCACACTGAGCCTCCCCCCTTAGCAACCACTATTCACTGGCCAGGTTGTCTTCTGCCTGCCATTGACTTGCATTGCAAAATGCTAATTTTAGTTAGAATGCTTATTTTAGGTTTATTTTATTAGTTTCCCCCCAATCCCATTTGCGCACTGCTGCCTTATGCTTAAACAGCCGAGATCGACTAAAAAAAAATAAAAGTTGATTTTTTTATTGTTTGCAATGCCAAAGGCCTTAGACTTGGCCATTGGCATGCTTCCTCAATGATATGCAGCCTTTATTTGGAGCTGTCATAGCTCCGTTTTGGATTTTGCAGAAATGTACTCGGTTACTAACCGAGTGCATTTCTGCAGATAGCACTAGTCTTGCACGGACTGTTGCAAGCTTCCTGGATTGCAAAATCACCTCATTTGCATGGATTTCACCTGCAAATGTGGTGATTTGCATACCAGGGCTTAGTCTGTGCAGGATTAGTTCAGGAGCGCTCGTGCACTCCCCTGCAGACTACTCCTGGATCGCATGGCAGACATATTGCCTGGTTGAGCTCCTGCAAGCTTTTGAGAATCTGGGGGTGAGACTTCTCCCTCTTTTAAAGAATTCAAGAATATCACAACTGAATTATGTCATTTAGAACTGATGATCACTAAATCAAGATCCAACAGAATAAACTCACCTTATAACCTGTGGTTTAAGTTAAAATACTTATTAGACAGTTACCGGACTTTCAAGAATAATTCAAGTGTTTAAAAGATTCTTGTTAATTTTTATCCAGTGGACCCCCTTTGTAAATACTTTAATGGTTGTGTGTTTCTTGTTCTTTGTATTGCCATTTAATTTCTATATTACATTTTATGTTGATGTTTTTTTCTTGTTAAAAATTTAATATTTTTTAAAGAAATTCTAGAACATTCAAAAATGATTTTTATGAAACATTATGCACTTGAAGTATGTAAAAACAAAAAGTGTTTATAAGTAAACAGTGAATCAAAGTGTTTTGTCTAGTGTGGAAGATGCAATAAAAAAATGTGTATTGAATCTCCAAGGGCCTTGGACACTTCAGTTCACCCTTTATTTTGATATGTATTTATTACATTTCCAACAAAAGCAAAACTGGGAGTATTCAGATTCCTTGACAAAATGGGACTTTCAGAGACTGCATTTGTTGATTAAAAACTAATCAAGTGCGTTACATGTTCATACACTGAGATTTTATTGTACCCTTCTCACCAAACTACACATATGACACCTACCATAAGGTCTACAGACATTGATTTGTGAGCTTTATAACACCAGAATATTAATTTATGCCATATTGCTTGAAACAACATTACCGACAAAGGGGAAGGAAATATGCAAGTGTAAATTCCCAGGTTCATATTTTCTTTTTAGAGAAGCTGTTTTGACTGAATTCACATTTTTACTTATAAGTATAAGGTGAACATCCCAGGCAAACTGGAGTCAGCAATTCGTTTAATTAGTCAGTATTATAAAAGAGATAAAATATTTATATATGTGTGTGTGTGTGTAATATCTAAGACAATTATTTTAAAATATGCTTTCACATGATGAAGACATAAAAACAAGACAGGCTTGTCTCCAAAGCCATGTAAAAGATAGTTATATACTAACTATAGGAGAAAATTCACTGACCTCTGAGTTGTGTAAAAAACAGTCATGGTTTAACACATGATGCAGACAAGAGGCTAGAAATTTCACAACTGTTCCAAATTCTAGTCAATATTAAAGTCTCAGTTTAAATAAACCAGTAATAGCTAAGGAAAACAGAGGGTTGTAACAGGAAAATATTTCTGTTGATTTTATTATTTATCAGCTATAGTTAAGATCTAAGCAGGTAAATCACGATAAGCTGTTATATGACTGAAACATTTAAAGCTACAAGTTTTTTTGTTTACACTGACAAACAAGTGGAATATTGAAGTTATGTAAATCAGAAGATCCAGGGTTAAATTTCTGTCTAACCAGTGACTGCTAATCTGACACACAAGAAATTAAGAATTTTGTAGACTATAATAAGATCAAGAAAAAGTATTTATTTTGTGTCTAAAAACTACAAAAAATCTTTACATGTTTATTCCGTAGTTTGCGAAAAAATTAGAATGAGTTCTATAAAACTATTTCAACACTGGTCAGATTATGGGTAGAGATATGGAAGCCTTCATTCATGTCAAGAGTTGAAACAACAAAAATGACATTTGCTTCAAACCAATGGTAACTACTATATTCAAACTATATCCAGATCATCTTGCAAGTATGCATATATGAATTTTCATAAACATAAAGCTATTTTTTCTGACATTATAAGAAATTAGCAAAGGTAACATTCAGAAGGAAATTTCATATTCAAATGTTTTCCTGCATGAGTTTTGTGAGACACTCTTTGGAGTTCTCAAATTATTTGAAGAAAATATAAGAAAAATAGGACTAATTCATTAATTAGAGACAGAGAGAAAGGGTAACCTATTTCTGAAAGGGTAGAGAAAGTAATTAGAAAATACATAAAAATCATAAGATAAAATTAACAGAACTTCTTGAAAAATTAAATGTGATGCATCAAACATAATGAATAACATTTTGTGTCAGTGCATTTGGGAAAATGGTTATTTAGGAAGTGTGACTTTTAGTGCTTATAATTTTTTCATAGTGACATTGTATAGAGATTGATTTGTTTATTAAAATAGATTTTATTGCTTCTTCGCTTGAATATAAAGGTGTCAGCAATGAGTCTGTCAGTTGACACAAAAGGTTAAGACTTTGAGCTGCAGTTCCTCTAGCAGAGGGTTTGATTTCTCCCAGTTCTCACTTGCCTATGGCATGACCTTGAACAAGGCATTTAACCAGATATTGCTCTTAAGTTGATTATTGATGAGTAGTGTGATTTATTACGCCTGGTGGGGTAGTGATAAGTTATGTGAATCCATATAAATTTATTCAGTACTGAGATTTGGTAATCGTAATTGTGTTCCAGTCTAAGATAGTTACTTAAAATAATTGTGTCCTGGAGGATGTTACTAACTAACCAGATGAGTATATCTTCAGCTGTAGGAATATAATTGCCTGCAGTGTATAGAGCAATTAAGCAGATTTTCTGTAGGTGTTAAGTTTCTAATGTGAAACTAATCATTATCGTGCATATTTTTGCACTTCTGTATTTATTGAGTACTTTTTTCCATCCTACGTTACGTTCCCACCTCACTTATTACTGCACTAGAGAACAACCCATTTGTTTCATTTAAATCAAACATTTCTTTTACGTTATGAAATTCCATATCAAATCTTTTTATTTGTATTCCTCATCATATGTTATCTGATATCCCCTACTGGTCAATTCTGACTCCATTACTGAATCATGGGAATGATCCCTCCATTAAATCCCAGTACCATGCTTAATGGTGGTAGTTGATATCAACCTTCCTCTCAGTCTCCTAGGTACTGCATTACCTGCATTGTCCTGAACTACTGAATATACCATCATTCAACATTCATCTACTTTTTTCTGTCGCTGAAGCCTGATATAGCCCATCTCTCTAATTTATTCCTTCATTAGCCTGCCTTTACTGATAGTCCCCCAATTTTACTTCCAGTTTCTCTTCCAAACAAACTATCACATAATTGCTATATTTACCCAATTTGTCGATCATGTCAACTGTTAGCTAGATCACCAGCGACAAAATCACTACATTTACTATTTATGTTCTTCCTCTTATTGTACTCAATTACCTTCACCGTCTATTTAACACCTGAACAACCCATTCCTTTATGTCTGACTAGTTCCTATCATTCCTATCACTGATGGCATATACCTCCACATATAAATAATTTATTTTCTATTGGCTTGTTTTTACCAGGCTGAGGAGTGGTGATTCATCACTGTGACAAAGCAAAATTTCCCTGAGGCTCCAAGGAGAATGTTTTTTTCTGACATTTATTTCATTGAATTGCACTTCTTAACACTTATAGTTGTGTTATACAGCTAATCTACTACATGTTGCACTATTATAAACCTTTATTTACTGTTTCACTGCATTTCAGTACTGTCTTATACTGTTTTAACTATATTTTAATTGCTAGATAGTGTTTCATTACTGTAATTGCATTTTTATTGAATTACTTAATTGTAAACTGCTTTTCATACTGAGAGTTGTATTTTCTGTTTGAGAGTGCTATATCTGTGCTTTTCTGTGCATCTTTTCTGAGGTTTCTATGTTCTAGTCAGGTAGCATAGTCTGGATAGAGGCCTGCTGTTATCCAGTCTGCTTGTTTTGCTTGTTGAGTTTCCTGTGTTTCTGGAGGCCATCTTCTGCTGGTAGTGTTTCATCTTCACTGATAGTGAGAGTAACAGGGTTGCCTGACCGTCTCTAGCACGAGTGATTGATTGAAAGAGCAGGAGCTACCAGGACTGGGTAGTAATTCAAACATCTAGATTCTTCCGTCTTTTCTGTTTTTTTTAATCCTATGTCTGCAGGAGACTGTGTTAGTTTTTACCAGGCTGAGGAGTGGTGATTCGTCACCATGACAAAGCAGAAATTCCCTGAGGCTCCAATAGTAGAATCATTTTATTTCATTGAATTGCACTTCTTAATGCTTATAGTGGTGCTATACAACTAATCTACTACATTTTGCACTGTTATAAAGCTTTTTTTACTGTTTCGCTGCAGTTTTGTACTGTTTTAGACTGTTTTAACTGTATTTTCATTGCTAGATAGTGTTTTATTACTGTAATTGCATTTCTATTGAATTACTTAACTGCAAACTGCTTTTTCATACTGAGAGTTCTGATTTCTGTTTGTGAGTGCTCTATCTATGCTTTTCTGTCCATTTTTATGAGGTTTCTGTGTTCTAGTTACATAGCATAGTCTGGATAGAGACCTACTGTTATCCAGGCCTAGTTGTTTTGCTTGTTGAGTTTGTTGTGTTTCTGACAGCCATCTTCTACTGGTAGTGTCTTGTCTTCACTGTTATTGAGAGTAATTAGGTTGCCTGACCTTCTCTACCATGAGTGATTGGTTGAAAGAGTAGAGACTAGCAGAATTCAATAGTTATTTGAACTTCTAAATTCTTCCATCTTTTCTGGTATTTAAACCCTGTGTCTGCAAGGTGTTGTGCTTGTTGGCTCATTGCGCACTGCCGCTGTGCTTCTTTAACCTATTGTGAGGTATCTCATTTGTATTTTTTCACTTACAAGCACTCCTGTGCAACTGATGCCCTCCCTTGCAACTACTGTGATTTTATCCAGCCCTAGTCACATCTATAGGCACTCTAATCTGATAGTACCCACGCTACCATCCTTTAACTCTCTTCCACAAATTCTGACTACCACGGATGGACAATTTTCCTGTGGTTTCTCCTGCTAGTCTTGTTGACATGGGCATCTTGAGACAGTGTAGCAACTGCCTCATATACACTGGCAACCCTCTTCTTCTACCATCTACGACCATGACTCAGGAGGCCCAATCCACCTATCTGGACTTACTTGAATCCATTAAGATTCAACCTTCTACCCTGATCCTGGGCAACTTTAACTACCCAGCCATAGAGTGGAAGACCTATTCTAGCTCAAATATGAATGCCAAGAGATTCCTCAACTTTGTCAATGTCATTGCATTGGATCAACTGGTCAACACCCCCATAAGAGGTGCAAATATGGACCTGGTACTAACCAACATGAGTAGCTACTGCAGCACCCCTACAGTGTCATCCTCCTTGGTAAGATCCGACTATAAAGCAGTCACTTTCAAAGACACCATGTCCCCTGACCCTCCCCCCTCCTTGCTAGGGTTGAACAAAACCATTTTTCCAAAGTTGACTACAACCTCCTGAGAGAAGGTTTAAGCAGTTTCACAGTCACCACCCCTTTAGTCGAATCAAGCACTAATGTCCAAGCCTACCCTAAAAAACTAGCATTAAATTCTATGTTTACCTCAAAGCCTGCTTTCAGAGACTTGATTAGTACCCTGATTCACTTTTTTAGACTAATGAGGGACTTAGTTATCTGTTGTGCATATTCCCTCTTACTTCTATATAGGATTTTCTTTCTTTTGTTGTACAACCTATTAATAATAGGGGTCCACCAGGGTGGCTTATTTTTGCAGTTTGACCTGGATTTATTTTGGTCTGGTACTGCCATTTTTATGCAGTTGTTTATATGGTCATACAGGGCTTTTGTGTATGCCTCTGCATAGGTTTCTATGTTTTCTGGATTTGGGGGAGCTTGCAAACTAGCTATGCCATCCCTTAATAGGTATAATTTACCTTGGAGAAATTCTTAAACATTTTGGGGTTAAGTGGGTGGGACCGATTTTACCTTTATTTCCAGGGAGACTGCTTTATGATCTAATCTTACTAGCAAGGACATAGCACTAGGAGGGATGCAGCACTCTCCCATATATCTTACTATCAAGGACATAACACTAGGAGGGATGCAGCACTCTCCCATATTTGTGAGTACCAGATCTATGATATTTGTTCCCCTAGTGGGAATGCAGACCAGCTTCTCCAGGGCATTTGAATCCAGAAAGTCAAGAAATCTTTGCATCTGCATGTTAGTGGTCATGTATGCCTCCCACTTAATAGAGGGGATAGTTAAAATCACCCATAGGTTTTGTATTGAGCTGGATGATGAGTGATTCTAGTAACTTCAGGTATGATGTATGGATTTCCTGATTCATAGTAGGGAACCTGTAGCTAGCAAGAACATGTTAATGGATTTTTCCCATGGTTATTTGGACATGGAGTAGCTAAAGCACGTCAAAGTTTAACCAGCCTCAGTGTGTGCTTATCCTTTATGTAGATAGATACACCTCCACCTTTAACTCTTTCATATTCAGCGGGTGGACAAAATGTATGAAAGGCATTATAGCCATGCACTGCCAGAGTGCTTTCTGTGGCTTTGAACCATGTTTCAGTAACTGCACAGACATCAGCATTCCCCAGGGTGACTGGGGCTTCCAGGAAGTCTAGTTACTTCTTGATGCTCCTAGCATTAAGCAGTAGCACCTTTAGCTTGCCCTGAGTAGCTTTTGTTATCTTGGAAGGTTTATCTGTTTGGCAATGCCTAAAAAAGACACTGTAGTGTTGGATAATGTTTTGGCCAATGTCCAAAAGCTTGAAAGTGACAGCTGAAGACCATCCCTGACAAAACATTGTGGAATATCAACCCTCTCCTCCCAGGCTAAGTATTGGACCACTTTGGAATGGCACAAGTAGCTAAGCCAATTGTTAAAATTAATCATTTTCTGCTAGTATTGTGGCATCATCCTTGGAGATGGAAGAATGCTGCTCAATGCTAGGCTCATACTTGCTTGTGACACATATTCTGAGAGCTCATTTATGTCTCTTATCATGTAGTCTAAGGAGTTACAGCTCAAGTCATTTATGCCCACATGGCTTATGACTGAGTCATACTGAAACATAGGGGTAAATGACTGGAGTGCTTGTGTGATCTGGCAAATCCTGGCCCCTGACAGGCAAATTGGAGTCTCCTATGAACAGAATATTGGATTGTGGAGTGTTTCACCTTATTGGCTTGGTAGCTGAAGCACAATGAGTTATGACTTTGTGTTGTGATGGGAATTGTCTTGTTTGATTTCTTAAAAGTACTGGTAGTCTTTTTCAGCTTTAATATACCTCCCTTTTACATAATAAATACATTTATGGCAACCAAAAATTATAGCTATCATTTCTTTCTATAGCTGTATATAACTGGTTTATATGTCTATCAATGGTCTTCATGAATATGCAACAGGTATGTCTTCTTGGGGTAGCACTGCTCCCAGCCCTTTCTGGCTTGCATCTCTTTGCAATTTAGTTTGTACAGCTACATCATAATATTGCTCTTACAGCAGTTGCTATCTTTTATAATAGCTCAGAGCTTCTGGATTGACACTTTGCCCGATTCTAGATTATATCCTGTTCAAAAATGTTTTCTTAAATATACTTTTTTATATCTGGCAATCATGAACTAAACTAGGTCTGATACTCTTCTTTCCCTAAGTGTTATATTGATGATGGATTGCCTGCAGAAGTTTGTATGTATATTACGATATGGACTTTGTCAACATCTGACTATAACCAATCAACAATTAGAAGATGACTTGCATTTCAAAGTTGTCATTTCAGTATAACAAATGTTTTCAGCTTCAAAACATGTGAGCATAGCTGTCCAAAAGTTTAATTTTAATGTAGGTCTCTTGTTTTGTAGCACCCAGAGCAAAATATCATTAATGATACTTTCAACACTCTTCAAGCCTTTTATCATATCAGCCACAGCACACAGAGATGCCTCTGGTTATCATGAAATCCAAGAAATAGTCTGAAGCACCTGCATCTGCCCACTAGTGTATTAAAGATACATGTCTTAGAACTTATCTCAAATAGTTTAATCTGCTAAAATTCTCGATTACTGTCCAGTACTAGAAATAATTTTTCATTAGACATAGCAATCACTTTATCAGCAGTCTGCTCCCACTGAATCCATTTTTAGTAATTCTGGAGAAGTGGGCTGTTCCAAAGCATAACTTTACCCTGCTTTACAACATCTGTCATGCTGTTGACCCATGCACTGTGCTCTGTTTAATATGCATCAAACAATTCCATGTGTGCAAACTTCCATGCTGTTTTCTTTAGGACAATAAACACACTATACAGTGCATGTACCTCTGACTTAGCTGTTCTGATAGTTTTACATAATGCTCTGTTTTCAAGCAACCCAGACTCTCAAACAAATCAGTATTCTAGAACACCTGCTTTTTCCCCTGAACTCTGGATTTTATGTTTTGGTATTTGTACTGATACACTTAAAAATGGACATTCTTTCTGATTTCTGTCTTCTGTACAAGAGCTGTCTCAACATAGGTTAAAAATCTTTTGTGCTGTCTGATATGCCATCAGGTATGACAATGTATCCCTCTCCATGACACGTTCAGAACTTGGTAAGAATCACTAAGACCATATTCCTTAATATCGCGACTCAATATTCCTTGTGTTCTTAGGCTTCATTCTGATGTAGGCTTTGATCTGTTCAGGCGAAAATTTAGAGAAATATTAAAGTTCCAAGTTTTATCCTGATCTATGGTTTGATATGTCTAGAAGGGAATCCAGATAAATGTTTCCATCACCCACTATTAGAACTGGAGTTTTGATTAGGGTTAAAGATGTGTACTTTCTGGAATCGGAAGGAAAATAAATGAGAATCATCATTATTGGCACCATAGACATTGGCTTAGACCTATGTGTTAGTTGACCTCACTTGAACCTTGGCCTAACTACTTGATTTATCATGTCTAGTGTCCACTACATACTGTCCCTTGTGATTACTCATTAGTAGTATGACAATCCTTTCTCTAGTTCCAAGGTTCAAATCATGTTCCATAGAGACTTTTTATCTTATAAGCCATTTTTTGCATGGTTTGGCCTCTAGGAAAAGAATAACATCAAGTTTTAGATTGCTCAAACAATTTTTCTAAAGGTTTCTCATTTCTTTAGAATTCAATACTTGTACATTCAAAGTCACAACCTTTATAGTAGCAATGCAAAATAGCTGCTGCAAACATTTTCTTTTATTGAAGTTCCCACACTTGAGTTGTAGTTGAAGCATAAATTCTGTAGCACCTTTACTATCATCTGTCTGTCTCAGTGACCTTCCGCAGGCACAGGATGTTTGGTGAGTAGTCTGCAGAAGGAAAAGGTTCATGTGATCTGTGCACCCATTTAATCAGCACAACATGTGTATCGTTCTGCAACTCGGTAAAGTGAGTTTGAAGATAGTCAGCAACAATATTACTTTCTTTCTGTTCTTATACCCCAACCAGGTGCAAATCATTGCAACTTTTCCTATTTGTTTTGTATATTTCAACTTAGCTTGCATGTGTCACATGGTAGAGCGTGGTTGTCAGACCACTTCCTGTACTTCCTGCAGCCTTGATGCCTGAAGTGTTACTGCTGATTCAATAAGAACTTTTTTTTTATTTTTTAATCATTGATTGGATGCCCTCACTGTTTTTTGCAACTGGCATCTTGTGTATTGCTATGTTTACCAGTACCTTCAGAATAAGCCATACTGAAGTGTCAAGTTTTGCTGCCAGTGGGTCTGATGCAATGTGGAGTTGTGCACCAGCCTTGTGACTGGTTTATTTTGGGTCGTGTCTCAACTGAGAATCAGTTGTTACTTGTTTATGACCTAGCATGGTGAAGCAGATTTACTTTCAATGAGGTATCCTTACTGGGCAGAAACTACAATGATGAATGTCAATTTAAATGTGAATTTTAGGGATAATTAAATTTAAAATAATGCCTGAAGGTATGCAAGTTAAGGATCAAGCTGCTGCCATGTTTCTGCCTATCTGTGTCCCCCAACATTAATAAATATATACTGGTGAGATTAACACATAACCCAGTGTGGATTCACATTTTAATCTTGAAATACTGAAATATCAAATTTCAGTATTCAAGATTATAAAGCCGAAAACTCACAAACCTGAAAACCAAAACCGTGAAATTCAAAACCCCAAATGTAAACCAAACACTACACCACACATACAAACACAAATACACCTACCTTCCGACACTACAACAAAACAAAACAACACACACAAACACAACAAAACAAACACATACACCTACCCTTCCTATAAGCGGGGGGGACAAGCCCCCCTTCACCCCCCCACACCCCCACTACTTATATATATATATATATATATATATATATATATATATATATATATATATATATATATATATATATATATATATATATATATATATATATATATATATATATATATATATATATATATATATATATATATATATATATATATATATAGGTAAAACTCCAAGGCCACACTAAACACCAAAAGACAGAAAACCACCACCACATATTCTACACCCCCCCCTTGCACAAACACACATTACATGCATACAAACACCACCACTCTCAACACTGACACACTCACACTCTTACTACCTACCCTAACCCACACCTAACACTCCCCAACACACTCACATACACACAAATCCTCCCCAAAATCCTTAAAAAACATAACACTTTCCTAACACACCATCAGTACCACGGGTTCAACATTTCAATATTCTGTGGTTTAGGGCAACTGCAGATTCAACAATTTGGTCTTGAAATACTGAAACTCGACATTTCATTAAGATTAAGATAAAAACGGGAACCCCGCAGTGTACCCAATGATTTTGGAACAGACAATCTGCATATCAAGCAATGAGTAATATCATAGTCACATTTACGTTTATTATTTATTTACATTTTGTTGGTCAGTTTTGCCTTGCAAAATAAAGCCCATTTTCAGAGGGTATCTGAGGTACCGCACAAAAGGAACCAATAATACACAGATAAACATAAAATTACAGTCATATGTACAGCAGAGAAGTAACAATAATGCTGAGATAAAAATAATCAGAGTTATATATACAGCAGAGATCAAAGATATTTAGACATGGTAAAAGTGTGAAATCAGAAAGTGGATGACTGAAATTACAATGACAGTATAATGAATATTTGGAGACAAAGGAGAGAGGAGAAAGCTAATGTTTTGACAGACACAGTAGGGGGATTCAAGAAAGACATTCAGAACTGTGTATGGCTGGCTCCTTGGTCATGCTGAATGCTAATGAGGCATTCTGGGAGAGTGGTATATGCTAACTGATCATGTACCGTCTCCCTGGGGCCACCTGCAAGAAGGCATCTATACAGATGAGCAATTTCAGAAATTGCTCTACCTTTTAGTTTAGTGCAGTCATCCCACCATGCTGTAGTATTGAATATGACCAGAAGGTATTGTTTGACCACCTACCACAAATGTGGTATGGGGATCAGGGGTGAGGAAACAATCACACCACTAGGGATTACACTTAAAGTGCCAAAGTGGAACCAACAACACAACTGGGATTATGGGGTGGTGGAACAAACAGAAATGTCATAAGGCTACCAACAGCAGTATTAGAGTTGAAAGTGGGGTGATATACTAGTCACCAGGGCATATTAAATATGTGTTGTGATGGCATTTCAATTATTATGGGGGTGGGAGGAATTGGAATGTAGTTAGGGACAGGTAGGGGAGTTGTGGTCTGTGTGTATGTGAATTTGTGTTTTGTGTGTGCGCGCACAGGATAGTGAGTGGTTTGAGACTGTCACTATCTATACAAGCAGCAGTTTACTATTACAGCTTGTAGATCAACATCGATATGCACATTGCAGTAGTAAATGCAGTTCAGAGACAGGCAAATCAGGTGATAATGAGGTCTTGCCTCATCATGGTTAACATTTCTCTGAATCACAAATAGGCATATCATGAAAGAAGGGCCTTTTTAGCAACAGCCATATGGCTAGGCACCTTAATGAACTTCCAGATGCATTTATTTTCAATACATGGCTAGGAAATTGCAAATTCTCCTAGGAGCTATGTTTTATTAGTCTGCTTGACCAGGGCAGCTAATGCATCATAATTGTAATAGTCAAAGCTTCTATAAGGTCATTTTGGCCACAAAATTTAAACTTACTTATGATTCTATTTATTTTATTTTATTTTATTTATATTTGTTGACCGGGAGTGTCCGACTGGACGTAAGTCCATTTTCAGTGGAGGCCCGGGGAGAAAAGCTCCACAGTTAAAATAAACAGACAGTAGTTACATTGGATTACATAGCGATTAACAATTTACATAGCAATTACTTACAACATATTTACAGATGAAGAACATAGTATATCAGTAGACAACTAGAATCTTTATCTGTGAAGTACATAACAGACATTAACAAATGTTACAAGAAGAAGTTCCTGCTGTATAATAAGTACTGGCTTATGAGCATCTGAGCTTGCTATAATCAAGGTAGTTAGTGGAGTGGAAAGAAAGGTAGTGGTTGGATGGGGAGGATGATATTAGAGTGGGAGTTGCAAGGGCATAGCCAGCATGTTTTTAGGTGCAAATCAGCAAGCTCAACAATGTAATTCAAAAATTGTAGTACAGGACGGCAAAACAACTCCTTGGCTTGAACAGAGTTCAATTTATTTCACAATAAATTGTAATAAAAACAATAGGTCAACTGACACAAAACAACTTTAAAAATCAGTTAAGCGCTTTCATCTGACAAATGCAGACTTCATCAGAACTACCATTTTTGTTTTCGTGACTGATTATATACGTGTTTTGGCGCCTTTAACTTATTAAAATTTTTAAACATTTAAAGTGGTATCAACTTGGTAAATACTAAAACATCCTTGTTGGAAAAAAACACATAACCCTATATACATAACTAAACTAAACACTAACCACATGCATTGAATGCACTAAACAATTTAAACATATAAATATAAATATATAATTTATACATTGAACCTGATATATACATAATATGCACACAAAATCTATCTCATAACCCTTGATGGACCATGTTGTATGAAAAATATATGAGAAATATGAGAAGTATAAAAAGTATAAATAATAAGTGTGTACATAATAATATGATTATACTGTACTAAACTTGTAAAGAAATATTAACACTTAAAATTCCAATGTTAGGTCTTAATTCAATCTTAGGTTGGTATATATTGGACAGGCATAAAGTAGGATGGAGATAAGGTGGGAATTTGCTATTGAAATCTTTGCTGCTTTGGTGAGAAGTTGCTTATTTCTGTATAGCGCTCCTAGTTTATTGTGGACTTTTTTTATGGTCAAGGATATGTGAATGTCAAATTTTAGTTTATTGTCTATTTCCACTCCTAGCAATTTGGTGTGTTCAGTTGGGTATATAGTGGTGTTGTCTTTTGCTGTGATGTTAAAGTGAGAGTTGTTTTGAGTATCTTTGGTGGGTTGGAAGATGAGTAGTTTAGTTTTGTTTGGGTTGAGTATTAATTGGGCATCGGATAACCAAGTTTCAACAGAGGAAAAGGCTTCCTGTGTGACTTTTTGTAGTTTGGGTAGGGACTGGGCTGAGAAGATGATGGTTGAGTCATCTGCGTATTGTATGAGTGTGCCATGTTTGGTGGCAGAGGCTAGATTATTGGTGAAAACAGAGAAGAGTAGGGGTCCAAAGATGGATCCTTGGGGAACCCCTATGGAGACAGGTAGTTGGGGAGATATGTCATTCTGCCATACAACGGATTGTTGGCGGTCAGACAGATAACTCTGAAACCAGTTGGTGACCGATTGTGAGAAGGATAGGTTATTGAGGACAGAGATAAGTTGTATGTGTGGGACCATGTCAAATGCTTTAGATAGGTCTAGGAAAGTAGCAGAGGAGAGATAGCCATTGTTTTTATGCTGAAGGATAGACAAACCTGTAAGACCGGATACACATTTATACAGTTTCACTGATTTATTTTATTCAGAGTTTGGTTGCTAGGATAATGGACTGATCTGAACAAGCTCATTTCAGTTAATTCCTGGGGTAAAACAAAAAAAATAAAAAAGCAATAACAATGTACAGTAAATCATGTGGAAATTATTTTAAATTCAATACATTCAATAATGTACTGTAAGGGTATACAGTAAATTTGTAAGATAGAAAAGTACAGACAGTGTACTGTACATTATATGTGATGAACTGATCTAAAGAAAGCAGATAGCCCTAAACATTTACAAACTAATCTACACTGAGAATTATGGGTAGGCACTGATGTCTTTATTTCCATGAACCAGTCTGGAAAAAAAATTAATAGTGGGCACTGATGTTTGTACTGAGAGGGCACTTATGTTTATATTACCATGAACCAGTCTGCAGTACAAATTAAGAGTTTATGTTTATACTACCATGAAACAGTCTGCACTAAGAAATAGGGGTGCCTGATATTAAAAATGAGTTAATTAAAACAACATTCATTTTTAGATAACATTTCAGCATTGTGGTACAACGGATAGAATTCTTTCCTCCCAGCAAAAGGCTCTTCAGCTCAGTCTTGGTTAGGGTGCCTTCCGTGAGGATTCTGCAATCCCTCCATTTGTGCTTGTGAGTTTTTCCAGGCATTCTAGCTTCCTCCAACATTCGAATAACATGACGAAGGTGGACTGGGCACTTTAAACTGGCCATAGGGAGAACTGTTTGCATATATGTTCGTATGTAAGAAAGACTGCAGCAGGGCTGGCCACCTAACAGTGTGAACATTGACTCTAGATGATGATCACTGTTGAAGTGACACCTTGACCCCATGTGTAAAAATGGGAGGAAGGAGTTGTGAATGTATTCCATACATTTTCTGTGCTCCCCACATCAAACTCTTCTTCATTTTAAAATGTCACTACAAGCTTTATCCTTTGCCCGTTGTCTCTGTTTATCAGAAGGCAAGATCACTGCATGTGCAGTGTCATAATATTTTTATAAAGGAAACAGTTTTGAATGTCTAAACAGTGGACATAGATTATCTTTCACCAGAAATTATATCAGTTCAGGAAAAAGTATCTCAGAGATTCTAATTTATACAAATGTCATAGTTAATTTAAATAAAAAATGAGTAAGTATGTAAACTGCCAGCTTATGGCTTAATCATAGTTTCCTTTATACCACACTCACAAGTTTCAGTTAATGTTTCATAGTCAACAAAAACTAATTATGTACAGACACAAAATGTATATTTAAGGCTTCCAAGTCTGCAGATATAATCTGTTACAATTTAATAGTTTATGAATCAAAAATGTCATTTTAATTCATATGTAAATGTCAGACCTAGTCTTTCTAAATCAAAATATGTGCAGGTTCCCAATTATATCTGCAAATTCTTAGAAATATTTTGCATTATAAAACAGTGTGTATAGCATAAAACTGCAAAGTATTTTGACAAACATGTTATGATTACGTGATTAGAAAGAGAAATAGGTAGTCATTACAAACATATTATTTCCCCAAGGCTTACAAATTAGAACTGATCTCAGAAACTATTCTTAACTTACTTTATTAAACTTCAGGCATGAAAGGCATAAAGATGCATTTTCTGGAAATGAGAGTAAGAATGCAAACATGTACTAATTGGGTATTTGTGTTTAGGATTCTCAAAGAGGACAGATAAGCAATTAAAGCAAATATAAACATATAGAACTGGTACGCTGGTTGGCATCTGTCAATTTACATGAAGATATTCTGAGTAAGCTCTTAACACTGGAACATTGAGGGATTCACACCATAATTATGAAAGGCTTAAGTGTACCAACAGCAACACTTATAACTATAAAAATCAAGAAACACTAGTAGTACTTGAGGACCTAAAGAATGCAATTCAGGTGGAAGTCTTCTTCATAAAAGTGGGAGCAAGGAAATCTTCAAAGAATTTGTTTTCAGATTTCACTGAGTCATCAACATAATCATGCAGAGTGGAGGAGAGGTGGTAGAACTAGGCTACCTACAGTTTAACAAAATATCATAATGAAGAATTAGTAAGCAACTTAGTTTACAGTTTCAGTTTCATAATTTAATTCAGCTGCTAACAGTCTTCATCTGCCTTAAGCATTCAGAGTCCATAAGTCCATATTTA
>NC_056743.1:1454741943-1454851943 GCF_019279795.1 Protopterus annectens
ACTGAGAAACCAGGGTTGCAGTACTTGGGGTGGTGGCAACAGATGGATGTAACAATCTATAATCAATTACCTAAAAACTATAATCCAAATAGCATCCTTAATCATACTTAGTGGAGATGTACACCCAAACCCTAACCCTATAAAGTATATCACTCCCCCACTACCAAACAAATAACATTCTAACCTCTCACAGGAAATCAACACATATCCTTATACTCAACATAAACATAAGGGGCACACTGAACAAAAACTCAGAGCTACACACTACCCTGGCCTTCTACTTCCTGACATAGTCCTTCTCACAGAGACCTGGCTAAAACCACTAAACAAAAATAATGACTTTGTTCTACCTGGTTACAGTGTTCTTAGACAAGATAGAATATCCAAAAAAGTGGAGGCCTTGCTCTCCTCTTCAAAAAACAACCTAACCATTGAGATATTAGTCAATGGACAACCCGAGTTTAATAATGCAGAAACTATGTTCACCAGGATGAAAATCAACTAAAAAAAACACTTACATATAATTGGTACCTAACCCCCCCCTGGCAATAAAATTAATACAGTAGAACCCATTCTAGAATGTGCATCTCAAAAATTTCCCCAAGAAACAATTATACTAGATGACATTAATATCGACTGGTCCTCCTTTAACTTATTCCATCCCACTAACCACATTAACCTACATGGTTTCACTCAACTAATCAAAACCACAACACGGGTAGATACAGCATCAAAAAAGGAGTCTGCCCTAGACTGGATCCTTACTAACAGACCATCTCACTCCTACCTGTCAGGATCCCTCCCAGACACCCTCAGCAACCACCTTTATAATTAGACACCCAGTGAATCCATTAAAATTTTCCACCCTCCATCAAATCCAGTATACACAGAATTTCAAAACCCAGGATTTCATATCTGCATTTAATCATTTCAGCTGGAGACCCTTCTTATCTGTCCTCTGAAAAGTGCAATAGACTACTTCAATAACACTATTATAAAAAGTCTAAATCATCTTGCCCCAATCAGAACTGTCGGAACTAAATCCAACTATGTCCCCTGGCTGAACAAAGATACCTGTCTACTGCTAACACAAAGAGATAAGGCATGGGACTTATGGCATCAAACTAAAACACAAATTAATAGAAAGGCGTACCAAGAACTAAGGAACAAAGCCAAAAAACAAATTAGGACAGACAGAAGGAGCCACTATATAGGTATTCAAACCAAACACAAAAATAACCCACAAAAATTCTGGGCTACCATTAATAAAATCTTACACCCAGGAAAGACCAGTACTCTACCCCTAACATTGACAACACCACCAATAATATTGCCACCTAATTCAATGAGCACTTCACCAAATCCATCCTAGCCCTCACCAAGAATAGTTCTCCCACTTCACATCCAAACCTATCTTCCATATCCGCAGACCAACTCCTCCTTACAACCTGTCCCAACTAGCACAGCATATAAATATCTGAATAGGCTGAAACCCATAACCCTGGCTGCCAACAAATTACCTGTAGAATATCTAAAGATCACAGCCAAAGCCATCTCTTATCCAGTCTCCTTATTCATTAATCACTCTTTATCAGAACAACACGTTACTTCTCTGTGGAAAATTTTGCATATAATACCACTCTACAAAGGAGGTAACTCTGTGGCACTATCTAACTGCAGTCCAAGTGCAATTATATCACCCCTATCTAAAATCCTTGAATAATGTATACATTCCCAAATAATGCACTATCTCCTCAATAATAAACTGCTAACCAACACCCAGCACAGATTCTGCCCCAATCACAGTACTACCACAGCCCTTATTAACTTTACCAACATCAAAACAATGGTAACCTAGTATCCACTGTATTCCTAGATCTTTCCAAGGCCTACAATACTGTCTCTCATCCAAACTCATTTCTCCTCTCTCTGATCTTAATCTCAGCCACTCCAGTCTAGTCTGGTTTCAAGACTATCTAACGAATTGCCAACAAGCAGTAAAATGGCAAAACTCCTTATCTCCCCTCCTATCGGTCACCCTAGGGGACCCCTAAGAATGCATTCTTGGACGTCTTCTTTTCAGCATATTCACCAAGCAATTCCACAAAGTTACCTGGCATTCCAGTAAACTTATAACGCCACTCTAAACTGCTCTACCCCATCACTCCCTCAACTCCAGGAATTGACACAACAGTCCTTTACCTCTGTTGAAACCTGGGTAGCCAACTCTTAACTAATACTTAACCCCAATAAGACACAGCTAATGATAGTCTATACCACTAGAGCCTTCGACTCCATACCACCATTCACAGTATTCTCAGCTAATAACACCCCATCACACCTGTCCAACACACCAAACTTCTAGAGATTATCACAGATCACAACATAAAATTCAGTATGCACATTGCACAGACAATGCTGAAAGTCCATAAAAAAACTCATAACCATATATAGATGCAAAAAGTACATTACCAATGACAGTAAAGCTACAATCGCAAGAACCCACCTACTATCCACACCCTTCTATGCCACCCCCATACTTATCAACCTAAACAAAGCAGACTTTAAAAAACGAAACACCTGCTACAATAAAATAACTAGGTTTTCTACTGACTTACCCTTCAGGACACACCACTGCATAGCAATCAAGCAACTATCCTGGCTAGAATGATCCAATCTGCTCACATATAACCCGCTTACAATAGCCCATCAAATTCTGTATTATCCTGATAGCGTTCCTACTCTTCAAGGTCTACTTAATATCTAATCTAAAAAATGCCTATTAAGATCCAGCAATAAAGCACTGGCTGGCATAGGCAAAAGCAACAATAGCTCTGGAGACTCCTTGTTTTCCATTGCTGTTACAAAAGCATGGAATACCATCCCTGTAGATATTATGACCACTGAAAACAAAAATAATTTCAAAAAACTCCTCCATTACATTTACACAGTTGTCGGTTATGTAATTGTCCTGATCTTGGGTAGCTTCACTTAATTAGATCACATCATATTTTAACCTTCTATGAAAGCTTGTAACAACTCCTTTCTATGCTCTTACTCAGTCAATGTGTGTTTACCATACTAGCCTCTGATGATTGTAACCAAATGACTGAACAAAATGTCCTTTCAACTGTATTGTTTATAGTAATACACTGTGATCCTTATATTATATTTACTTTTTGCTCCTTTCTTAGCCTTTAAACTGCACCTTATTAACTTTATGACTCTGTACTGTACTTTATTAACATGAATAATGTATTTATTGTATTTACTGTACTAATCCTTGTTGCACTTTTCTCCTTGGGCCTCCGCTGAAAATGAGATCCATGCCCAGTTGGACTTTCCCAGTACACAAATTTAAAATAAGTAAATAAAAATAAAATATTGTAAATATGTGACACATTGTTAGATTAGGCCCTCAGTTTGTAATGTTTACACTTGTAATTTCATGTCATACAGAGGGAATAGACAGTAAACAGAAGTAATACAGCATCATATGTACATTTCCATAGCACGGTGAGCAGTGGGTTTATGTGACAGTTACCAAAGTACATATGTGATACACATGTTTGCGCATAGGTAAGCAATGTGTAAACATGAGCCATATTGCTAAAGTCTGAGAATTAGTACTGAGTCTATGAAATACACTTGCTGCTTAACTGACTCTGTGGCAGCATGTGTTAATGTATTGATACATTCCTTGTTGGGGCCAGACAGTACTGGGTTCAAATACAGGTGTATCAAATACATTGCCATCAAATCTAATACATATAAATACATTGCTGCATGATGCTCACTTTCATGCAAAAGTGGCTTAAAGAGGTGGGTGCATAGATAGGACAGTGGTGCAATGGGGAGCAAATAGGGGGGAAGACCAAAGGGAAAGCAGGGCAGGAATGTGCAGGAGGGAGAAATGAAAGAACTATAACTATCCATTTCTTTAACAGTGTAAAGTGAACATATGTGGAAAATATTAACTGAATTTGGACTGTCACCTCCAGAGACAGGGGTGACCACAACACAATCACATTATATAACCGATTGAACCAAATCAAGTGTGTTAAGAAGATGTGTGGAAAATGGAGAAATATGTATGGGATGATTTTTTTCTGTGGGACAGGTACCCATTTTTTTGTTTTTTTCTTTTGGAGAAAGAGAAAGAGAGAGAGAAGACTGTTGGGGAAGGGCTGTAGGAATGCCTGGATCAGGTAAGTTGGGTAGGTGAAGAAGCAACTGCCGACAGACAAGACAAGCAAGACAAGAGACAGGGATGGACACAAAAGGTTTGGCAACACTGTGATCGGGGAGAGGGTGCAGACATCGTGAACCCATGGCCATCAAGATGGGTGACAGAGAGAATCAAGTCCTCACCCACTGGACCTTCATCACTCTCACCTCACTCCACCACTGGCTGGAGTGCTTGATGTCACCTTCTCCTCCTCCTGATACTACACAAAATGAGGTAGAGCAGCCCATTTAGCTGGCATAGCCATGCACCAACAGTGTGGAGCACAACCCTGCACACCATCCCTGGCAACTCAGTGTGGGTGATAAAATCACCACCTCTGCCACTGCTCCCAGGGGGAACTAATGGATCAAACTTTAGAGCAGTACTATTTGAGAGGGCAAGTAGTGCAGGGGATGTGCTGCCAGGTTGGCTCCCAGACATGGTGAGCAACAATGCTGGAGCTGGTGAAGGGGGCAGGTGGATGCTGTGGAGCATTTAGTGATATGGTACACATGGATGACATGGACATATTTTTGATGGCACATAATCAAATAAAAAAAATAAATAAAATACAAATAAAATAAAAAAAGGGAGAGAAGGGTTGGGGCGAAAGAGGAAAAGAGAAATAAGATTAATACCTTCATATGTGGCATACAATGCATTAATACAATTATTTGACTCAATTATCTTAACTTTTCCTTTTAAGACTACCACCTTCTAACAGATAACTTTTACTATTAACAGTACAACTCCTAACAGATGCATACTGTACTACAGATCAAAGCAAGTACTCCTTGACATGTGTATATATTGCATATATGCATGTTCCAGTTATACAGATTACTGTTAACATCAGGGCATTTGTGCCACTGGTATAGAGGTTTTAATTTAATTTAAATATAGTTGAAGAATCAACAGTATTGTATAGTTAGGAAGTGTGGCATTTGAGCCCACAAACTCTAAATAAAGTGTAATATTGTACTATTGGTTTGTGCTGCAGACTAAAGCATACTTGCTTTTCCAGTTGAGATATGCATGCTCAGTTTGATGCAACTGTATAAAATACCCCAAAAAAGTTATCTTTAACTTTTAATGCTACGGTAACACTACTCTTCTGCTGCATACATACCACGTGCTTCCCTCATCTTTGTCAATGCAACCCCATGTGATCAGACATTGACATCCCAGTCCCTGGCAGCTGTGGAAAAAAAACAGAACAGAATATCCTTATGAATACCAGTGTTACATATATTCAGCTTTCCAAGTCTTACAGGTACTCTCTCTAGTTGATACATAGACAGGTGTGAGATGTCCACAGTCCTAAATTCCCTAATCCAATGGTCAAGGGTATCATTCTTCCTCCTCTGTAGGTCATTGTAATGATGCCTACATAGTTCACCAGTGAGCAGGATACCAATGGCACTGTTTATAGCCTGGGCTAAACTATCCCAAGCTTCTGACTTATACTGGGAGCCACAATAGTCCCCCCACAGAAGCCTGGCACTGTGGTTCATAACTAAGAGTCCAATAAAAATCTTGGACTCCTGGACACCCCATCTCTGTACCCTAAACCTGACACCTTCTCCACAAATATCTGCCAAGTCTGCCATGGTTCAAGAGTAATGGAGAGTAATGGTGTAGTTCAATATTTGTGTATACACCTTTAAAAAGCTATCCAAGGGCTTGCACAAGTGTATAAATATTGAGCACATGTGAGCCTGACTGCCATTTTGTAGTTAGCTGTTGAGGTGTAAGCATGTATTGATGTAAGGCCTGTCTGTTAACTAGTTTGTTTATATTTTATGATGCTTCTATCCATCCTGATGTATTTCTATGTATTAAAGCATCTAAACGAAATACCCCACCTGCTTGTCATCTATGTTAGAAAAGGACGAGTGGCAGTTTCCTGCCAACTCCAGTTATTGTGTTTACTGGGAGTACACATGCTGTTTGAAACTGTTGTCCTCTGCTTACCATCATGCAAACATAGTGCTTGGCATTGCACACCTCCAAACATCACATCTGCATTATGGTAATCTGAGTGCAATAGTGCAAGCAGTGAGACATTACATAATTGCAGTTGCAATTTCAAGGCTACTGGATGTACAGGCAGTTGTGTCTGTGTGTTAGGCAAATGTGAAGGCCATGCCCAGTCCAGATAGCAGACATATACTTATTAGAATAGAGTACACTGTGTACCCACAGTCATACATCTGATGATAAATGCAATAATAGATAGATATATACAAAAATAATTGACATAATAACAGTGTGTCACCCCTCATACATATAATTCATATCAGCTCCATTCTGTCAAGTGTTATGAGAGTGATTATAATGGAAAGTAGAACAACAGTAAAACTGCATGGAATATGCTGTATTCAAAACCAGGACCATAAGTATGTCAGTCCTACACTTACACCTGTTGCCCCAAGAAGGTTGAGAAAATAGTTGCCTATGTTGCAGTTCATTACTATACATTGCAATGTCACAATATTAAAACAAAGATTGTGCACCCTGTACTACAACCCAAGACCATCTTTTCTCTAGCCCTAGACTTACATCTGCTGCCACAGGAATAATTATATGAAATTCCCATTGTACTGTTCATTCTTTAGGTTCACAGGTTCATAGGTAGGTACTAGGCTATCGGCCCAAGGGCCTAAGTAAGCCTAGCCAATAAGGTTCCCTGGCTTACGCCACCCAAGAAAGTTAATTTCCTGTGCCCCTGTTGAGCAGAGCCACAGAAGTGATCCCTGGGGTGTATTTCCTATTTCCCATCCACTCATCAAGATTTTTCTTGAAGAGTGCTAATGAGGAACTTTGCTTGACATAGATGGGCAGCTTGTTCCACAGTATAGGAAGTCTCTGGGACAGGAATCTATCACTTCAGCACATCCTGTTTATTGTGGTGACAAGATTTAGGTCCCTAGAGCGTGTAGCTCAGAGGGATTGGGATTTCTTTAGGTGTAGCATGTCCAACAGCTCTGGGTTTAACATAGCTTTATATGTTAGGCAGAGATCTCCTTGGAGTAGGCGATATGCTACAGAGTAAAGCTGGAGTTTTTTGAGATGGTCAATGTAGAGCATATGTTTTTGGCCAGTAATCCTCTTTGTGAGGTACTTCTATGGCTTTTCCAGCTGCTGCAGATGTCTTGTAAGGTACACTCCAAAAGTGGTGTTGTACTCTATAATGGGTCTAATGAGTGCCAAGTAGAGGGGAACAATGACCTCTTTTTTCCTGGATGAGAACCCTTTTGTGATGAGGTGTGCCACATAGAAGGATTTCCTGACTACTGTGGCAATGTGATTATCAAAGGAGAGACTACTGTCCACCTGGGTCCCAAAGTCTCTTATCACACATTCGGCATTAAGTAGGCTGCCGTTTATGTGGTAGTTCATGGGTACAGAGTTTTTGCCAAAGGGGATGACAATGCACATTTGGCATTGAGCTTGAGGCCATGCCTCTGACACCAGGCATCTGTCTCAGTGAGGCCCTTCTGTAGGATGTTCACATCATTTGGGGACTCAACTATGGCTCCTAGTTTGCAGTCATCTGCGAACTTCATTAGCCAGAGGCCTTCTGTGTTAGCCTGTACTTCAGAAAAGTAGATACCAAACAGGAGAGGTCCCAGGACTGAACCTTGTGGTACTCCACTTGTCACTGGTTTGAAGTCAGGTTTGGAGTCTGCAACTTTTACAGTGTGGGTTCTGTTAGTAAGACAGTTGGCTACCCATCTTGTAATGTCGGGATTTTTACCAAGTTTAGTGAGATTAGCTATAATTCCAGAATGGGGGATGGTGTCGAAAGCCTTGGCAAGGTCAAGATGGGCTGTGTGAACCACCTTACCCTCGTCTACGGCTTTGGTGACTGCCTCAAAGAAGTCGATCAGGTTCAAAAGGCATGATCTGCTTTTCACAAACCCGAACTTGGTGGGGTCCAGAGTTTGGCGGTTACCAATGTCTTTGTTTATGAGTTCCATGATGACACATTCCATGACCTTGCAGACCAGGCTCATCAGGCTAATAGGGTGATAGTTCCCAGGATCAGTGGTGGAGCCCCCTTTGTGGAGTGGGATAACTGCTGCTGTGCACCATTCAGTGGGCACAAAGCCTGACTTGAGACTATGATTGAACATGGTGCTTAGGTGGGGGGTCAGTTTGCTCTGAAGTTCATATAAAATGCAGTTTGGGATGTTGTCTGGTCCCTTGGATGCTGTGTTTTTGGTTTTATAGAGTGCAGCCTTTACCTGCATAGATGTGATTACAAGGACTCTGCATTCTTCCTGTATAGACATGGGCCCTTTAGGGGGTGAGAGGTGCATAAAGTTAGCACTGAACCTATCTGCCAGGATGTTGGCAATATCAGTTGGTTCTGTAAATTTTGTGCTGTTGTGCTGTAACTCAGAGCAGATCTGTATGTTGCCACTGAGATTCTTGAAATAGCTATAGAATGCTTTTTGGTTGCCCTTAGAATCAATGGCAATTTTGTTTTCATAGCTAGCTTTGGAGGATCTTATAAGGGATCTCAGCTTCTTAATGAAGCTGACCAGGGATCTCCTCCACTCATGGGATTTTACTCTCTTCTGCAACAGTTCCTTCCTTCTGTTGTAGAGTTTGTTTATTGCAGGGGACCACCAGATTGGTTTCCTTTTTTTGGAGGATAGTGTCTTGGTTCTGTTTGGGATAGCACGATCCATGCACTCGTGTAAGTGCCTATAGAGTGCATTTGTGTAGGATTCAGCAGTTGTAACTGTATTGCCCATCTGCATGGGTGTCATGAAGTTCACCACTTCTGTCTTAAGAGGCATGAAGATGGCTTTGGAGAAATTTATTACCATTGTTTCCTTAATGGTGGGTGGGAGCAGGATGTGGATATCTAGGGTGATTTAGCTTATGGTCGGATCTGACCAATGAGGAGTTGACTTCAGGTGTGGAACACTGGTCACTCATGTTGGTAATGACTAGGTCTAGGATATTGTTGCCCCTGGTAGGGGTGTGGATACGTTGATCCAGGGCATTGGAATTTATGAATTCCAGAAAGTGTTGAGTGAAGGAGTTGGTACATGAGTAGTGTTTCCAGTTAATGGTGGGGTAGTTGAAATTGCCCATTATTAGGGTGTTTGGTTGAACCATAATATTTTCCAGTATATCAAGAAAAGAGGAGTGGGAATCCTGGGGCATGGTGAGAGATCTGTAGCAAGCTACAATTTGGATTGCAGATTTGCCCAGAGTTAGTTGCACTTGGATAACCTCAGATGCATTATGCTGCACAGCTAGCCTGGAGGTGAGGATATCCTTAATGAATATGGACACACCTCCACCTTTGGTGTTCTGGCCCAGGTTAGGTGGCCAAAAAGTGTGGTATGAGTTATAGCCTGGTAATGCAGGGGTGCTCCCTAGAGCCTTGAACCAGGTCTAAGTCACAGCACAAAGTCAACTAGTGGGTTTGATTGATACCCAATAGTATTAATTGAATGCATCCAGTTTCTATTTTTGGCTGTCTGAGTCTTGTCTGTTTCCTGGATGAGCCAGTTGTCCAGTTTGCACACTGCTGCACTTTGCTCAAACCATATAAGCATAGCCAAGCCTGACATGCATTCTTCTCTGTCTCCCAAGTTGTACAATGCAGCACATTGCTCAAACACCGATCAATAAAAAAATAAAAAGAAATAAAAGGGAGAGGTAGTTGAAATGAGGAAAAGCAATCTATGACATACACACACTAGAAAATGTTAGCACACATAAATATTTCTACATAGCTTTGAATTTGAGCTCTCACTCCAATGCACATTCAGAACATAGGATGGTTGCCTTACACTTCTTTTCCACACAAACAACTTTGCAGCAAAGAACTTAAATCAGTGTGCATACAACCAAATGCAACAATATCTGCACTGATATTGAACCATCAAAGTGTTATTTGGACATGTATTATTTTTGGATGAAGTGTACCTAGTGATCACACAACCTGTCATGATTATTGCTTGCAAATATGCAGCTCTGCCTTACATTTCTGTGGTTGTTGGCCATTCTTCATTAAACTGAGCAGTAATCTGAGACATGCAGTGTGTAAGCCATTCTATATCATTGGCCTTAAAATATGTGAGGATATTAAGTGTAAATAATATCATATGCAGTTGCCAACAAATGAAGAGCAGGTTAGATGGTAATGCAGCCTGTGATTTGTGTGCTGCATACTTTTATTTCCACCCTTACATCTAACACTTTATAGAGCTAACCTGACACTCCCAGTGGAAGAAAGGCAGCCTGCAGTGCTGTTGTGTCTTCCCTTTTCCAACCACTAATCATTTGCAGTTGCAATCTATTAAAAATGAAACACTGAGGGAGTGGCTGCACTTTTTTTACATTTCCTACACTGATTCAGTTTTTTTTTGATTCAGCAATTCTAATGAGTTCACACCTCATTTACATCTTCACCATACTAACAGCCCTGAATCTACACCATATAAAAAGGCAACCATGTACTTATGCAAACTGATTGTGAGGAGAGTTTTTATGTTGGGAAGACTGCACATACTGTGATTTCTTCAGGATATAGCTGTACAGGAGTAGTGAACTTCAGAAGGTATACTTCCATTTGTTCAGCTACATACTGCATATCCTGGAATGCTAGTACATGAAAATGGAATGCTGTATGATAAATATGTACAAATGTCTCAGTGACAGTTCCATAGACAGAAATTTTAGCATTTCAAAGATGGTTTGTTAGCAAAATGTGTCATTTCTTGTTCTTTTGGAGGGAAGAAATGGTGAGTAACTGTTATGAGACAAACAAGGATATGTTGCTCTTGTTACTCTCCTCATTTTACATCTGGTCTGTAGTTCATATTTCACTTTTTTAAGTTCTCCAAATCTTTTGGGTTTCTAATACCATGACAGGAATGTACCCCATTCCTAAGTCAAAGTACGATTAAAGCTCATGAAATTAGTTTTGTTTCACTGTTTGATATCAGCCAAAAGTGTTCTTTGCAGCACCTGCAATGTGCCCAGTAATGACTCCCACAGTTCGTATGGAGTTACATGTACTGGTAGCATATCTAAATATGATTGTAGACTCTTTTTTATAAGACTCGTTGCTCCTATGACTATTGGAACTATCTGGGTATTTTTCTTCCACATTGCTCTCATTTCTGCTTGCAAATCCTGATATTTTATAAGTGTGCTTATTTCAATGATTAATGCTACTTTTGTCTTTTTTTCTTGGACCACTATATCTGGTTTTCTTACATTGATCTTTTGAACTGTTGGTAATGGATGATCTCATGTGATGTAAACTTCATAATTTTCTATGATGCTTTCTGGCACATTTTTCCAGTGTTTTTCAGCAACTTCAATACCATAATGTTTGCACAATCCCCAGTGCAACAGTCTTGTCACATTATTATGCCTTTCAGTATACAGTCTTTCTGCCACGAGTGTGCTGCAACCAGCAATGAGGTGTGCAACTATTTCCAATTCTGTTTTACAAAACCTACATTTGTCTGTTTCTCCCACATGTTCAATGGATTTTGTAAGCCAATGTGTACGTAGCCCACTGTCTTGTGCCACCAATATTAACCTTTCATCTTTTGGTTTGAATTCACTTCTGCTTAACCATTTATGTGTTCATTCCTGAACATGTGGCTCTTCCAGAAGTTTTCGATACTTACAATTATATTTATGCATTTTCCACATTTTGTGCCTTCTCACCTAGTCCTTCACCTTATATTTTCTTTTGTTTTTTGGCACATTCAGTTGCTGCCTGATTTTTATCTATTTCTGGTTTGATTTGCATTCCTGCTTGACACTGATATGCTTCTGCTAGATTAAGCAGGGAAGTCATCTTAGATTTATTCTCCTCAGGTTTCAAAACTTTCACTAAATTTGGGTCTTGTGAGATCAGCAGCTGTGTGGAGTCCCACAATTGCAGATCTGTACATGTAATCAATTTAAAGGAGGACCATCCCTCCTTCAGAACGGGGAATATATAGTCCTGGTATGCACTGATTTTTATAAATCATTTGGTGAGCATGACACATCCTTCTTGCTTTCCTATCTAATTTATCCAACACCTTTTGGGGCCAGTCAATCACTCCAAAACTGTAAGTTAGGACAGGAAGAGCAAATTGGTTTATAGCTTGGATTTTGTTACTAGATGTCAACACTAAGTTTTATTCACATTTGTTTATGTTTTATTGTTGATCCTTCATCAGTTCCCAAATATTTATACACTGCCTCTTGGTCAAGTTCTTTTATGTCATATTCTTGTCCCAAACTAATGTTTTCTTGGTGCTGCAGTTTTCCTGCTTTAAAGGTTTGCACATTTATCAAGACCAAATGTCATTCTTATATCATCTGAAAAAGTTTTGACAACTTGCAATAGTACTTTCAGTTCCTCATCTGATGAGCTATACACTTTCAAATCATTGACAAAGAGAGGATGAGAAGTCTTTACACTTGGTTGTTTTCTAGGAGCCAAATTATAACCATAGCCTAAGCTGTTAAATAGACAGCTTAATGGGGTATGGGCAAGGCAGAATAGCAGTTGTGACAGAGAGTCACTCTGGAATATCCCCCTTTGAATTATTATCCCTGGGATAATAATTTGTCCTCTATCATGGCTTAATTGCAAATCTGCCACTGTTTCATGGTCACTGTAATGTAGTCACAGTGTAGGGTGTATTTTATACAATTTAAGCACTCGTTTGTCCATGAATGTGGGCTACTATCAAATGCTTTTTTGTAGTCAGTCCATGCCATACTTAGATTCTTCCCCTTTTTACAGTTCTCCACTATGACTTTATTTAACAACAAATAATCCTTTGTTCCATGTAACTTTCTTTTATTGCCCTTTTGTTGTATTGCCATAATTGAGTTTTCTTCTAAATGATTATAGACTCTATTGGCATCAATTCCAGTGCATAGTTTATATGTTACTGAAAGGCAAGTTATTGGTTTATAATTTTTAGGATAGCTTGCAGGTTCACTCTTAAGTAGGAGCATTGTTTTTCCTGTTGTTATCCAAGTTGGTGTCTGATCAGGGTACACATACAAATAGTTCTTACT
The DNA here is from genome assembly GCF_019279795.1 of Protopterus annectens. Taxonomy (NCBI): domain Eukaryota; kingdom Metazoa; phylum Chordata; order Ceratodontiformes; family Protopteridae; genus Protopterus; species Protopterus annectens. Next base: position 1,454,755,241 of record NC_056743.1, read on the forward strand.
CATAATTAAATCTTTGTGCAAAGATGTTAATACTTTTAACCAGAAGTTAGGTACTGCATCGGGGCATGGGGTTTTCCAAATGCCTATATTAAATTTGTTTCAATCTCTCTGGCTGTTACTTCATCCCATTTCATATCCTGTACCTTTAAACTTCTTATTCTTTCTTTTACTTTTTCTATCCATTTAGCATCTTTGTTATGCTCCACAGGATCTTCATAGACACTTCTCCAAAATCTATTTCTTTTTTTTTTTTTTGTGGTCTTTCAATTCCTTTCACCTTGTTTCCCAATTCTATATAAAACTTTTTTGGGTCATCAATAAATTGCATATTTTGTACTTTTCCATTATATTTATCTTCGTATCTTCTAAGTTTTACCTCCTGTGCTGAAATGTTTGGTTTGTTATTTATGATAGTGCATGATATTTCTGATCTATTCTAATACTGAGCATTGCTTTTATCACATCTATTTTTCTTAGTATTTTTGTTGATCTGTTCCTTCTTCTATAGTCTAACAGTGGACAATGGCACTTCTTGTCTTAACTGCTATATACTATTCTCTACTCGATATTTCCACAATGGTATTTGATTTCTCCACTTGTGATCTTGTGGTAGACCTTTATCAGTTATTAACTTAGCTGCACAGTAATATATCTTGTTTAGTTCTGTTATATGACATGGATCTCTATGCACAGTCCTAATTACTGTGTTCATTTGTTTTATCAGACATCTGACTTTTTGGGTTTTATTAACCTTCTTTCATTAATCTTGATATATCTGTCTATGTCTATTAAATCAAGCAACTCTTCTCTTAGCTCATTTTTTTCCAAAATGAGGGCACATCCCTTGCTTTCCATTTCATGTGGGCATTCTATAGAAGGTTCTATAACATCTTCCTGTGGTACATTCTCTTCAATTCCATCCTGTGCCATCCATCGCGCTGTCATATGGGAACTCACTGGCCTATCACTCCTCAACATTGACTGCATCAGAGTTTCCAGAGTTTCCTGTTCCTTTCCTTGCTGTCTAGCTTTGAGTGAACATTTATACTGGTTTCCTGTGGAAGGCTCCAAATTATCTTCATATGGTACCTGACTAATTGCTTCATGTTCCACTGCTTTACCCTTAATTTGGATATGCATTGCTCTATCCTGTTGTGGTGCTTTCTGAATTAGATTTTCTACACTGAATCCTTCACTTTGCAGGTACTCCATAATCTCAATTTCTATTTCTTTAACTTCTGCGTTACTAATCTCCTTTTCTACTTTTGTTCTTTGTCTTCTTACTTTTTGCATTGCAAAGGTCTCCATGTCTGGATTCCTTTGCCTGTATTTCTCTTCAAATATCTTTGGTGCTGCTCTTTTTATATTGGCTAGTTTTGCTTTCTTCTTTGCATAAATATTGCACCATATTAAATCTCTTTTTCTTTCCCATGTCCATATTTCTTTTTCAGATGTTTCCTGATCTTCCTGTTTCTCCTTATTTTGGGGACTCACTCCATCATGCTGTGATGTAACCTATGTTAGACCTTCTACACCAAATCCTTCCCTTCACTGGCACTCCATAACTTCAACTTCTATTTTTTTAACTTCTACTTTACTAATCTTCTTTTCTACATTCCATCTTTGTGATATTTTTTTTTATTGTAAAATTTTCCATATCCGGATGCTTTTGCCTTTATTTCTCTTCAAATATCTTTGGGGCTGCCTTCTTTATATTGATTAATTTGGCTTTCTCCTTTGCATAAATGTTACACCATATCAAATCTCTCTTTTTTTCCCATGTCCATATTTATTTTTTTTAATTTTCAAATATCTGTTGGTTTTGTTGTTTATATTTTGCACTTCCTCAGATGCATATTTTTCCAAACAGATCAAAGTTTCTTGATCTATATACTGTTTTTCACAAATCTAGTTGTATTAACGAATGCAAATTTTCATTTGAAGCTTCTGGCAGTTTTTTCTTGTGGAAGTATTTTTCTTTCCTCTAATTTCTCTCTTAATCATTTTGTATATCTTGTGTCTGGAAATTCTGGGCTTTTTACATAATAGTAACAATACATAATTTCTTTCTTATCCTCAATAGTCTATGCTATCATCTTTATGGCTTTTCTTTGGCCTATCAGTTTTTGTGATTTTTGTGGACTGCTACTTCCTTCTACAATGGGGGGGGGGCATCCTCCCCTCGGTCTGGTCTGGTCCCATTGTATGAATGTTTCCATATTTTAAAGATTCCACACTGTCATTTTTTCCAGTTCTGGCACCGGTGCCTACCAGGACTGGACACTTTTTTATCCTGGGTCTTGTGCACCATGCTATCTCTTTTAATTTTTGACCTACTTCTGTCCATAACATATGTTATATAAATACAGTCTGGATATCACTGTCACCTTGGTGAGATTTTTGTAGAAAACAGGGTTCACCTCATGAAGGTACTCAACAAGACTAGAGGACAAATTCAGTTTCAGCACTACTACTCTCCTTTGCTTGCTGACTTTTCATGTCTCCATTCAGACCCCTTCCTCTTATTGTTTTGTCACTTACCCGGTGTGGCAGGGGGGTGTCTGGGTGTGAGCCAATCCAGGGACAGTGTCAAGTGGGGAGTTTGACTGGGGCAGTACACCTGTCAAAGAGTAATGCAGGTGTCCTAATGTGAGCTCAGGGAGGCAGAAACCTCCCATCACATATGTAGACTGTTGTATGTTTCTACAGGGAGTAATAATAAGTGGCTACCTTTTCTGCTTTATCTGGAATGAATTATTCAATACTTATGTGATACTTATGTGTATTATCCTTTTGTTGTCTTTTAGAACACCTAGGAGTATGCCACCCAGGCATGTCAATCCTTGGAGACCCCCTTCACACCATTGCTGAGAACCAGGTCATAGTGGATGTCTTTAGGCAACATGGTGCTTTTCTGCTGAAAGGGGGCAGGAAGATATGGCACATAGGATGCAAATTTGGCAACAGATAGTTGCTGATCTGAATGCTATGTGTGGCCTCAGCAGGACAGATGAGCAGTTGTGTCACAGGGCCACTGACATGATCACATTTGAAAGGTGGAGAGCAAGTGCTGTGGCCATGACAAGATGGGTACTAGGGGAGGGCTTGCTATGGAACCAGCACTAACACCAAATGAAAAGTTCATAGCCAATATCAGGGATCCAGACAGCTCACAGCAGAGTGCAGTACAGCACGTCCTGGATGTGGGAACAACAGTGTCAGAGACAGCAAGCCTGTCCCAGGAGGAGCTTTCAGGTAGGCTTTAGTATCTCAACACTTGAATACTTTTGTATAGTAAAACAACTGAAATCAATATATTTCTACTGTGTTGCATTTCGTGGGGGATTAAAGATTGCTACAGTTATTAACTTAGGTTTGATTTGACAGTACAGTCTTGTTGAAACCATACTTAATGGACATATAAAGGGGTAAAAGTATTACCCCCTGTATTACTGTTAATTGTAATGATGTTCTTACTTCCTGCTTAACTTCTTCTAGGACCATCTAGATTACAGAGAAGAATCTCTTCTGTAGTTGGTAAGCCAAACATGTTTATATCAGTACTGCTGAGCAATTTAAAGTAATATTTTAGTGTGTATTGTTGATGTCAGGCCTGTTGTGAGTATTTCTGTACTGTTTGCAACAGTGACAGCACTGTTACCTTGTTAGCATATATTGCAGTATAGTAGTGTAGGCATTAATATATTTATGTGCTTGTTACTTTTTATCACAAGTGATCATGACAGTGGGAGTGTGGGCCCTCTGCCACCTGATGTCAGTGTATCAGCAGACTCTGATGATGATGATGATGTTGGCCAAACTGACGCACAACTGGGGGGGGGGTGCTGAGGTTGAATCTAACACTGAGGTTGTCATAAAGCCATCCCATGCAATTCCATTGAACACAGCCAGTAGGCCTATGCCTACCCATTCCAGTGAAGCCACAGATACTGAACAGGTAGAGGAGGAGGTCATTGATTAGGGAAGTGTGGCTACTGTGGCTTCAGTGCCTGTTGAGACTGGCCATAGCCAAAGTGTGGGTGAGATGCCATGCAGCAGGGTTGGTAGGGGTGATCAGAAGGGGCCTGCTGTCCCTCCTCCACCTGGTTTTGCTGTCTCTTCCTGTGCCACTGAACATATGTTTAGGGCCATCATGGAGGCATAGGCATGGTCCCATAGGTGTTCCAGACAAATACTCAAGGTTGTAGATGTGGCACAGTCTGACATGCACAACTGCCTCCACTATGTTGGTGATTGAATGGTTTGGATGAATGACATGTTGGATCAAGCGATAGCTTTGCTAGAATGTTTGCTAGTCTGGGGAATGGCATCCATGTGGGCATAGGTTTGCCACATCATCTTGCTGTCAGTCAATGTGACCATGCCCAATCATGCTCTGAGAGTGGCAGTAGTTCCACTGCTCAATCAGTGAGTGTGCTGTCCACACCCAGGCATGGCAGGCAATGGGGTTGTGGTCCTGGGCATCCCCATGAAAGGAACCTATCCAGCAGACATCAGTCATGTTCAGGTAGCAGCACTGCATCTGACTGTGGGAGTGGAAGTTCCAGTGTAACTCCTGGAAAAGCCAGTTCTCATGGTCAAGGATGACAATGATGAACTGCCACCTCGCATCTATATCAGAACAGCCAACGCTAAAAATAGTGAATGCTATTCTGTTGAACTATAAAGTTCAAAAGCCAAAAATGTCAAAATCATGGATCACCGAATTTTTTCCCAGGGAAAAAATTTGCTGATCCAAAAAAAAAAAATACATACAAAATAAAGCAGGGGGCTGTGCTCCCCACCCCACCCCCAACTTAAATATATCAACTCTGAGATTGCTCCACAGTGACGAAAACAGTGATGTCCCCAGAATGGCCCAGCAATTTTTTTCCCTGGGAAAAAAATCGCTGTTCTGTGACTTCGACATTCTCAGCTTTTGAACTTTACAGTATGACAGAAGAGCTTCCACTATTTTCAGCATTCAGTCTTCTGATAGGGAACCACCACCTCTACCATGGACAGCTCACACTTGTCTGACGTACTAAGACCTAGAGCCAGCACAGTGCTTGACTGTGTTCATGCAGACACTTACACACCAACTTCACCTGGAGGACTCCTACAGACAGACGCACAATTATTCATTTTGTCTCACTGGACATTTGTTGGTGCAACCAACTGTCTGCCTGCTTCTCTTTCTTACTCAGACATACTCACTAACCTTTTTTGCCAGCCTAGGCTTCCTGCCTCCCAACACAACACCCTGCGCAAGTGATGATAACTGTGCCATATCCTTGTTTTCTATCTTTTGGATTCAGGGATAGATAAGCTTTGTGTCTGATGCTCAGGGTACATAGCTAAGTGCTTTGTATATATGTATTTGTGGTGTTGAACTGTTAATTGTACCTTTGACATATATTGGCCTTAGAAAATTAGACAGTTGATAGCATTAAAATTTCCCAGCTTTATAGTAAATGATCTTGTGAGGGTTGTGAAGTCAGAAACTGTGACGTGTATCATTACTTTCTAACATTTCTCTTTAACGATTTTCCAGTACAAATGTATGGTGCTATACTGATGGCATGCAGTGATCATCAGTATTTTTGAGAGGTATGACTGTGTGAATCTTTGAAGCCCGAGGCCTACTACTTAGTGATGGACACATATAAACCAAATAAGTCTCTGCTGTCACATGTTAAGGTAATTTCTGTACAAATCTCCTACCCTTTACTTGCTTACTGTACCATCTAATGAAAAATAAGTATATGCCACACATTCATATTATTAAACAATATACTCCAGGCTCAGGACTTACCTTGTAAATGCAGCAGTTACCATACTTTTAGTTCAGGCTGACTCTGTCTGATGCAAACCGTGCATAGTCAATACATGGGGAGGCAAAGGTTGTGTAAGTTGCCTGGCATCAATGTTACTATATGTATGTGAGTAGAAGGAAGGTTTTAGGCCCCTATATGGTGAGTGAGTGTGCTATGCATTGTCTCTTAGCCAATGCAAGGGTATACTGAGCATGCCTACATCTGCCTACACCCACAGCAGCTGGTGGGTCCCCCTCTGACTCCTCATCTGCCTGTGGCTGTGGTGACCATGGTGGGATTATTGGTTCATAGGTTAGTACTAGGCTAACTGCCCTTGCGAGCCATTTTAAGCCTAGCCAATTATCCCTTGTGAGATTCAAACCCTGCACCTTGTGTTTGTAAGGCAAACACCTTAACCATTAGGCCACCCTCCCAACTCATGTGTGCCCTTTCCCCTTGCTGATCCCGCTGAAGCTGTTTCCTCAGGATTCTGTTGTGTAGCATGGCACATACTGTGAGTATTTCTGTACATATCCATAGATTGTACTGCAGGACTCCCCTAGATGTATCTAGACACTGGGACTAGAACTTCAGCAGACCAAACACATGGTCTATGATATTTCTGGTTTGATCGTGTGCCTCATTATGGTATTCTTTCATGGGTGTGTGTGCATTTCTGATGAGTGTCATCAGCCATGGTTCCAGTACATAGCCTTAATCCCCCATTACTTGAACCTATGGGATATCTTCCCTAGCAAACATCTGGTACAATTGGGAGCTGTGCCAGATATGTGAATAATGGTAACTGCCAGGGTTGCCAGCACACACATTCAAGATCACTCCCTTAGCACTAAACAAAACTTAGTAGTTGATAAAGTGGTGGCCCTTTCTGTTTATGTAGAGCTCACCCTGTTCCCTGGGTGGTGCCTTCATTTCTGTATGTGTGCAGTTTATGGAACCTAGTACTTCATGGCAGTGTGCTACATGATAGAATTCCTGCATATTTCTAGCCATCTCCTCAGAGGTATGGGAAAAATATATGTGGTCAATTGCATGTTGGACAATAGCATTCAGGAATTGGTGGAGGATCCTGGATGCTGATGCCTGTGATACCCCCAGCATGTGCCCTGTTGGTCTCTGTTAGAAAAATATGTATTTAAATATATGTGAAATGCTAGTTTAAAAGCAAGGTAGTTTATAATGCATTTTATTCTATTAATCATATAACAGAAGGGATAGATTCATGTGTAAATGCAAGTAGCTTCTGAAACTGCAGTGTGCTTTGACCCCTGACCCTGGCAGCTGCCAGCTCAGCAAGCTTGATGTTTATGCTTTTAATAAGTGATTATCTGCTGGGTCAGGAAATTAAATGTGTAAATCTTCCGCTCCTTCCTGATAAGATAACTTGTCCTTGTAAATAATTAAATCTTCCTTTCCTGATGTAGTAACTTGCCCTTGTAAGATAAAAACACAGCTGGTGGGAAAGTGAAACAGTGAACAAAGAGGTGAATTTAAAGAATGAATCTGCTATTGTATTCAAACTGATATGAGACCTTTAAAAAGTAACTTTACAGAAAGACATTATGACTGACCAGCTGGATAGCAAGGCCATATTGTATCTAAAGGAAAAGATTTTTTTAGATGTACTGCATCAGCATTATTAGATGAATAGAATACTGTTAGTAAAAGTGATGTAGATGCCTTGTGACTAACCACGTCAGTAAGGTGGGCATAACTTGAATGCAAACACTATAAAATATTCTGTACTTCCTGCATCATGTCAGACAAAATTCTGTACGTGTATGGTTTTTTGCCTCCTGGTGTACACTAGTAAACTTTTGAATCTGAACCTCCTGTGTATTGAATTCTGATTTTTTATTTAACAGTTTGGTCCTTTCGAAATGGAATTCCCTTGGTAAGCTGTAGATCAGAGTGTATCGGTGGTTGAATACTGCGCAGGAGAAGTTACCAAAATGGTTCTTCTTGAGTGAAAAGACCTCCGACTGAATTGTCGTGTGTAAAGAAGCTGGCCACTTTCTGATCTGTGGCCGAAGAGCGGAATTTGAACATTTTCAAAACCAGGAGGCTCAGGTAGGAAGAATTTGCCTTTTTTCTGTTTTAGATCAGGGACTAGGTTACAGTATATTGTTGTCAAGATTTGTTTTTGCAGATCAGGGACAAAAGGAAGTACTGTATATTTTGTCATAGATCAGGGTAACAGAATAAGGTAGACAGTTATTTTAGATAAACTGTAAACAGGAACTAAGAAATTGACATCACGTGATAAAAAAGGGTTACGTAACATTTTCTTTGACATGGGTAATCAGTGCACTAAAACCTCGCGAGATCCGCCCCTAACTGAAGATGCAAAATACATGCAATTACAGCGTTCTGATAACATTACGTATTATACGAAATGGGTTAATAAGTATAAATTTGATGGTAAACTAGATAAACCTTCACTAGTTAAACTCCTTAAACAGCTTAAATCTGATGCAGGAGGTCAGGCAAAAAAGCAACGCCAACTAGGCATACCTCAAGCACACAGGTGGATTGAGGAAGCAAATCGTAGAGAACAGAAGCTTAAAAATTCAAAAACATTATTTTTAGACAAAGAGGATAATAACTTGGTAATAGCCACAGCTCCTCCTCCTCCTCCCTTGCCCCCTCCCTTACCATTTTCAGGATATGAAGCGAGTGGACAGGCTGGTTCACCTCCGCGTTATCCTGAAGTTTCAGTAAGACCACAACTATTTGTTAGAGATCCTATTGAGACTAGGTCCCGAACACGTAAAACATATAGGGACACAGAATCATACCAAATAGAGAGAAATCTACAGGATGAGAGTGAGGAAGAAATATGCCCAATTATAGAAGTTCCAATCCTCAGGCAAGACAGGAAGGGCAGGATCCAACACTCTTAGTATATAGACCATGGACAGCGGAAGACATCCGGAAGGCTACTGAGGGAATCCCCCATCCGAAAGTTAATTTTACGAAATTTTTAGAAGATTTACAAGGCATGAGGTTAAGTTACCACTTGAATGGGGAAGAAGTAGAAAAAGTAGTAAGACAAATTATAGGTCCAGATTGGCACATGATTTGTGGCACCTGGAATCCTCCTAATGCAGAGCTTAGACCACTCCCACATAGTGACGCAGAATTAGACAACAGAGTAAAAGGTCTGACAGACCGAATCTCTGAGAAATGGAAACCCAGAGCAGACTGGACTTGCATTAATCAATGCATACAACAGGAAAATGAGACAATAGATGGATATTATGCTAGATTATTAGAATGTTTTAATAATCATAGCGGTATGTCGGTTCCTGAGAACCAAACGAATGATTCCCCGTATGAACAACAATTAAAAATGCATTTTGAAAGGTTGCATTGCACCTATTAGTAGCTTCATTACGAAGCATATGATAGATCATCAAACAGGAGGCTACAAGCCTTACTGACATGCTGAGAGACATTTTAATAGCAAAAGAAAGAAGGCGCAAGTCTTCACTGCTGAAGACAGAGCTGAAGTATTTGTATTACAGTCAGGTAAAAAGGGCAAGAAGAATGCCCAGGGAAACAAACAGTCTGACAAACGATCAGAAGACTTTGAAGAGAGGAAAAAGAGAGGTGAATGCTTCAAGTCCGGAAAGAAAGGGCATCTAGCTAGGGACTGTAAACAAAATAAGAAAGCAATGACAGAAGATCAAGGGGATGAGGACTGACTATATGATAGTGAGGAAACATCATATGAAAGTCAGGAATCACCAGTAACAGCTAGAATAGAAAAGACAAATGCCAATGTAGTAGAAGGAGTAGAGGAAGTACAAATTGACTTAAATGGAAATGAAATTTTAGATTTAGCATTGTTGAGCCTGGAGCTCTACCTAGCAGATACAAAACCGGAAGTGACACTTCTGGTGGAGGGAAGGGAAGTCAAATTCCTGTGTGACTCAGGAGCATCACGGACTTTGATACACCCCTCCAAGTTACTAGAACATTCCAAATCACCTGATTATATGTTAGTAAAAGCAGCAAACGGACAGCTATACAGGGAGCCACACTCCCATGATATAGCAATAACTGACCCTGTTTCAGGTATGACCCAGAGAAGTAAAATAGTTGTTTCTGCAAAGTGTCCAGTAAACCTATTGGGCAGGGACCTTATGCAGATATTTGGCATAGCAGTAGTTCCAACTGTACAAGGTATGGAGGCACAGAGACAAATGGATACCTTTGTAGTGCGATCGGAGGGTGAAACTTTTTACTGGTACAGCCAGGACCTAGTCATGACTGATCCAGGGGCAGTAACTGAGGAACTGATGAACATAGCCATCAGTAAAGCCCCCTCCCTTGACACTGATCGACAGCATTTGTTACACTGTACTCTATACTACTGTATTACACCAGGACCTGATAGAGAGTATGAGCAAGAACTGTTTAGAAATCGTGCAACTAGATTGGTTTTGCGTACTTTGTACTGGGATGCTGAGGGGAACAGTGTAGTTAGCTGTTCATTACCTCAAGAATTCCTTGCATTGTATAGATCAAATCAGTTGCCACATGTCAGCTTGACAAAGAATAAAAGTGTTAAATGGGCAGATTTAGGAGAAAAAGTAACAAGATGGGAGAAACATACTGATTTAGAACTATCAGAACAAGGGATACAAAAACAAAAACTGAATTGGTTGACACAGACACATCCAGCTGTACACTTGCAATCTAACAAGGACAGCTGATTAGGATTTTTATTAGAAGAAGAAGAAAAGGCCTTGTGTGAAATTCCAACAACTCTTTGGTCAACAGGCAAGTCAGATGTAGGACTTATTCGAACAGCAGGACCAGTTACAATTACCCCAAAGCCGGCTTTTAGACCACAGAAAAGACAATATCCTTTGAGAAAGAATGCAGCAATAGGAATTAAACCTATAATAGCAGCATTACTCAAAGAAGGAGTACTGGTAGAATCTCCTGATTCACCATGTAATACACCCCTATTTCCTGTTAAAAAAGCAAACGGGGAATGGCGGATGGTACAAGATTTACAAGCTGTAAATAATGCAGTAATACCTAGAGCACCTACGGTGCCAGACCCACATACTTTGTTAAATGATTTAGAACCGCAACAGAAGTATTTCTCTGTGGTAGATATTAGCAATGCTTTCTTTTCAATACCTATACATCCTGATAGTCAATATTGGTTTGCATTTACATTTCAGGGTAAAAGGTATACATATACTTGACTACCACAGGGATATTGTGAGAGCCCAACAATTTTTGCACAAAAAATGGCTAGCAACTGGCAGGGTTTACCCCACCGGGAGGTAGTCAAATTCTACTTTATGTAGATGACATCTTGCTAGCAGCCCCCACCCAGCAACAGTGCAGGGAGGATACTGTAGCATTATTGAAATTTTTAGCAATACAAGGACACAAAGTAAACAAAATAAGTTACAACTTTGGAGAAAGCAAGTTAGATACTTGGGATATGTAATATCCAATGAAAGTAGAATACTAGATGAGGAAAGAAAAACAGCGATTTTGCAAGCACCCAAACCAACAACCAAGAAAGAAATGATGTCTTTCTTAGGTGCAACTAATTTTTGTCAGAGCTGGATACCAAATTATGCTTTGGAATCTGCTCCACTGACTGATTTGATATATAAGACACCAATGGCAGCACAAGATTTCTTGCAATGGACAACTGAAGCAGTAACGGCTTTCTGCAGGTTGAAGCAGTTGATAGCTTCTTCATTAGTTTTAGGACTTCCAAATTATCACAAACGATTCTTTTAGACCATAGATTGTAAGCAAGGGTACATAACGTCAGTATTGACACAACAACATGGGGACAAGCAACACCCCATAGCTTACTATTCATCACAGTTAGACCCAGTGGCGCGATCTTTGCCTCACTGTGTACAAGCAGTAGTTGCAGCCACAATGGCAGTACAGGCTTCGGCCTCAGTGGTGTTATTCCACCCTCTCACATTGAGAGTGCCTCATGCAGTTGCAATAATTTTACTGCAAGAGAAAGTGGCATACCTTTCTCCTGCTAGACATCTTTCATGTATGACTATACTGCTGAGTCAACCTCATATGACAAATGAACGATGTACAACATTGAATCCATCAACATTACTTCCAACTCCTGCGGAGGGCACACCACACAGCTGCCTGCAGGAAATTGAACAGTTAGCTTTACCTAGACAAGATCTTACAGATATGCCCTTGGATAATGCCGAGGTGACATATTACGTGGACGGCTCATGCAGAAGGGGTCCTACAGGGAAGAATCTGGTGGGATATGCAGTAGTTACAGACACTGAAATTTTAGAAGCTCAATCCTTACCACACAACTTATCTGCACAAGCAGCAGAGTTGATAGCTTTGACAAGAGCATGTACTTTAGCAAAAAACAAGTGTGTAAACATATATACTGACAGTCAGTATGCTTTTTCTACAGTACATGTATTTGCACAACAATGGAAAAATAGAGGAATTATAACATCCAGTGGAAAACCTATTAATCATGAGCAATTTATTTTGGAGTTATTAGAATCTATTCAGTTACCTACCAAAGTAGCTATTTGTAAATGTATAGCTCATACAAAACAGCAGGATAGGATTTCGAAAGGCAATGCACGAGCTGATGCAGCTGCAAAGCAAGCAGCCTCAGACTCAGAAACTTTACTTTTAAATGAGGAATTACAACCCTCTGAGATTTTAGATTTAGACATATTAAAAACAATGCAGACACTTACTACAAAAGCAGAAAAACAAAAATGGGTAAAACGAGGTGCAATTCTTGAGAATGGACTGTACATTTCCAAAGAAATAAAACCGATATTGCCGTCTAATTTATTTAGATATGCAGCTTTGTTGAGCCATGGGCAGTGCCATGTCTCAACAGGGGGGATGGTTCAGTTAGTAAATCGAATATTCCAAATATACGGATACACAAACTACACAAAAAAAATTTGTGCAGCTTGTCATACTTGTAACAAGCATCGTGCACAAGGAGCATTTAAAACCAAGCAAGGAAGTTTTCCTATACCACCATACCCGTTCCATACTATTTGTATGGATTTCATAGAATTAAATAAATGTGAAGGGAAAAAGTTTTGTTTAGTTATTATAGACATGTTTTCTAAATGGGTAGAAGCTTTTCCAACCAAAAACCCGGATGCAGCAACAGTGGTGAAAGCCCTGATAAAAGAAGTAATCCCTAGATTTGGCATTCTGGAAAGGATTTATAGTGACAACGGCACCCATTTTGTGAACCAGACAATCCACCAGCTTGGGAGATGTTTTGGTATCTCCTTAAAGAACCATTGTGCCTACCACCCACAGTCAGCAGGACTGGTGGAAAGGTACAATGGTACCCTAAAAAGTAAACTTAGGAAGCTAGTAGAGGAGACCCAAAAGAATTGGATATACTGTCTGCCTTTAGCACTGCTGAGTATGAGAATGGTTCCAAATGCAAAGGGTTTGACTCCCTTTGAATTGATTTTTGGGAGAGCATATTTGGGAGAGCATATTATGTGCCTCAGTGGAAAGCTCTCATGCCTGCAGAGCAGGAGGCTGACAGTTCGTTAGCAGAATATATGAAGAAATTGTTAAGGAATAAATCTGTTTTGCAGTTTAACTCTTTTTCAGATAAGGAACAGACCAGACCGGTGGAACCAGTTGTGGGCCCTGGAAGTTGGGTTTGGCTGAAAGTGACGAAAAGGAAAAACTGGGTGAGTCCAAAGTGGGAAGGTCCGTACCAGGTTCTGTTGGCAACGCCTACTGCAGTCAGAGTAGCTGAGAGGACGTCCTGGGTTCATTTAACGCATTGTAAACCGGTAAAGAACTTTCAACTTGATAAAAACTTTGTGACTGATATACAACCAGACCGAGATGGCCAAAAACAAAGCGAATAGAAGTCTAGATCAACCCCAGAGATGTTGCATAATCATTTTCTTGTGTGTACATTTATTAACTGTAATTGTGACAATTTTCCTCTTGCTGTGGCTTATCCTACACACAACCACACAAGTGAAAGTGGGAAGGCGTGATGAAACGTCTATAGACTGGCATCCAAATTTTAACACATACCTGGCTATGAAACGTGTGTATGCAGAGACTATGAACATTTCAAATTGCTGGGTTTGTACAGCTATACCAACAGCATATGGAGGACTGATAATGTCCGCTGTCCCTTTGGGGATAAATGAGACTTGGGAGAATTTACTTTTCGACACAGGAACTGTGAGATCACAGGACAAAATAGCTGTGTTGCTGCTATCATTCTTATTGTTGCTGTGTTAGCTTTATTTTTACCTGTCACACAAAAAGGAGTTGTATGTTTCTATAAAAATGACACCCTCCAGGTGGGCTGGAGCAATTGTAATATAACCATATCTTACCGATGTTATATTAAGAATGGTAATGGCAATACTTTTTGCAATACTAATTATGACTCGTATTTAAACTCATTGAAAACGACTATGAGTGACATTGAAAAAAATCCAGTTTTGTTTAAACAATTGTCAGTTATAGATCAGAAAATGTTTCATGCAGGGCTGATGCATATTAGTACTAAAGTAGAAAACTGTTATTTTATTTGTGGGAAAAAGGCATATAAATGGTTACCTGAGAACTGGTCCGGCAGTTGTTTTTTGGGTTATCTGGTTCCAGCAATAAGACATACTGCAGAATTACCTTTGGGTAAGATACGGAACATAAGAGAAACAGCTCGAAAATCTGAAGGTCCAGTTAAGAAACCTGTGAATCCAGTTGGGAAGATCGAAGCTGGTTGGAAAGACCATAATTCAGTAAAAGATAAAAGTGAATTGACTCATATGGACTGGGGTGACAGTGTTATATCCTGGGCAGGAATACTACCAGCCTATGGAGCAGTCAAATCGATCTGGGAGCTGAGGAAGTTGTCGAAACTTCTCGAAGTAATGAGTAATGCAACTTTTTCCACCCTAGAATTGGTGACTGATGAACTGAATGCAATGAGAACTGTTGTGCTACAAAATCGGATGGCTCTTGACTTCACCCTAGCGGCAAGAGGTGGTACGTTATCAAAGAAGAATGCTGTGCTTTCATCCCTGACAATCACCATGAGATAAATAATCACTTAGAGGTAATTCAGCAAGTATCAGCCATGACTGAACCAGGCCTAAACCCACTGGCGGACTTTTTCCAGAATCTGTTTGGGGGGTGGGGTTCCATCCTAATGAACATTCTAATTGCTATTTGTGTGGGTATACTCCTGATAGGAGCATGTGTTTGCTGTGGAATTCCCTGCATGAAAAGATTAATCAAATATTTTGTTGATGTATCTGTTACTGAAACTTTCTACCAAGATATTGAAATTGAAAGATTGATTTCAGATGACGCTTTTTCTGAAGTATAGATTAAATGACTCACCTAGCTGAAAATCCTGAGTGGGAAAGGCTAGGAGATGAAATGACACTATGCATATTTCAAAATAGAATAAAAAGTATTAATGGGGGGGGGGGGAATGTTAGAAAAATATGTATTTAAATATATGTTAAATGCTAGTTTAAAAGCAAGGTAGTTTATAATGCATTTTATTCTATTAATCATATAACAGAAGGGATAAATTCATGTGTAAATGCAAGTAGCTTCTGAAAATGCAGTGTGCTTTGACCCCTGACCCTGGCAGCTGCCAGCTCAGCAAGCTTGATGTTTATGCTTTTCATAAGTGATTATCTGCTGGGTCAGGAAATTAAATGTGTAAATCTTCCGCTCCTTCCTGATAAGATAACTTGTCCTTGTAAATAATTAAATCTTCCTTTCCTGATGTAGTAACTTGCCCTTGTAAGATAAAAACACAGCTGGTGGGAAAGTGAAACAGTGAACAAAGAGGTGAATTTAAAGACTGATTCTGCTATTGTATTCGAACTTATATGAGACCTTTAAGAAGTAACTTTACAGAAAGACATTATGACTGACCAGCTGGATAGCAAGGCCGTATTGTATCTAAAGGAAAAGTTTTTTTTAGATGTACTGCATCAGCATTATTAGATGAATAGGATACTGTTAGTAAAAGTGATGTAGATGCCTTGTGACTAACCACGTCAGTAAGGTGGGCATAACTTGAATGCAAACACTATAAAATATTCTGCACTTCCTGCATCATGTCAGACAAAATTCTGTACTTGTATGGTTTTTTGCCTCCTGGTGTACACTAGTAAACTTTTGAATCTGAACCTCCTGTGTATTGAATTCTGATTTTTAATTTAACAGTCTCTGAAAGGTGCTTGTAGCTAAAATTCTAAGGGCTACACATAACCTTTGTCTCCACTGCAATGGGTTCCCCTCAGTTGGTTCTGGCTCCAAATTGAGACAGCAGGTCGCAGAGTTCTTGTTGTGTGTCCCTGTTTACACTGTACTGCTCTACAATTTCCATATCATATAGTTTGTAAAAAGTTAAAAAGGACCTGAAAACTCTTCTCCTTTCCAGCCTAGGCCTATCATCATCAGCAGCAGCATTGGCTTCAGCCTGTAGCACATACAAATTAATTAAATCAGCAGCCCCTAACATTCTGTCCATGTAGACTCCTTTCCATGGCTGTATTCCAAAAGTTTTAGAATTCACAGGAAAAACCAGCACAGAGTCTACACAGATGCTTTATAGCTTGGTGAATAGCTTCACCATGTTGGATTGGCTGATTAGCATGCAATTCAGCTGCTTATGCTGTAATTCACATACCACATTGTTTACCTTGTTTGCACAGGGCTGGGTGCCTCTGCATGATGCTTACTAAATCTAAAACTACCTGCAGCCATGTGAGTGTCACTGTGCAACACACACGGTGAAAAATTACTGTGTAGGCTTTATTGAATCCCCTATATATATATATCTATATATATATATATATATATATATATATATATATATATATACATATATATATATATAAATGAGACTACAATAAATCATTTCAAAACTTATCCCATCTTTAATGTGACCTATAGCCTGTACAATTCAGTTGAAAAACAAACAAATCTGTTAGGGGAAAAATATTTAAAAAAATGTACAATAAGCTGGTTGCATAAGTGTGCACACCCATAAACTAATACTTTGTTGAAGCACCTTTTGATTTAATTACAGCATTCAGTTTTATTGGGTAGGAGTCTATCAGCATGGCACATATTGACTTGGCAGTATTTGCCCACTTTTCCTTGCAAAAGTGCTCCAAATCTGTCAGATTGTGACAGCATCTCTTGTGCACAGCCCTCTTCGGATCATTCCACAGATTTTCTATTAGATTTAGGTCTGGGCTCTGGCTTGGTGACTAAAAAACTTTAATTTTCTTCTGGTGAAGCCATGCTTTTGTTGATTTCAATGTATGCTTGGGGTCATTGTCATGTTGAAAGGTGAAATTCCTCTTCATCTTCAGCTTTCTAGCAGACACCTGAAGGTTTTGGCCAAAAGTGATTGGTATTTGGAACTGTTCATAATTCCCTCCACCTTTACTAAAGCCCCAGTTCCAGCAGAAGAAAAGCCACCCCAAAGGATGATACTGCCACCACCATGCTTCACCATCGGGATGATGTTCTTTTGGTGATGCAAAGTGTTTTTCCGCCAAATGTACCTTTTGGAATTGTGGCCAAAACGTTCAACCTTGGTCTCATCAGACCATAACTCATTTTCCCACATGCTTTTGGGGGAATTGATGTATTGTTTGGCAAATTTTAGCCAGGCCTGGATGTTTTTCTGTGTAAGAAAAAGCTTCCATCTTGCAACCCTACCCCATAGTTTAGACATATGGATAATACGGAAGATTGCTATCACATGTAGTAAACAACCGGTGCTTTCCAGAAATTCCTGCAGCTCCTTCAGTGTTTCTGTAGGTCTCTTGGCAACCTCCCTGACTAGTTTTCATCTTGTCTTTTCATCAATTTTGGAGGGATGTCCAGTTCTTCGCAATGTCACTGTTGTCCCATATTTTCTCCACTTTTTGATGACTGTCTTCACTCTGTTCCATGGTATAGCCAATGCTGTGGACATTTGTTTGTACCCTTCTCCTGACTGATACCTTTCAACAATTAGATCACTTTGATGCTCTCTATGCTCTCTGCCAACCATAGCTTTTGCTGTAGCAGGCAACTGAGTAAATGTCAGGAAAATCCTGGTAGGACAGCTGAACTTTCTTTGGGGTTAATCAGAGTCTCTTTAATTGATGGTAGGTGTGCACCCAAGAAGACTGAATGTTGTAATTAAATCAAAAGCTGCTTCAACAAAGTATTAGTTTGAGGGTGTGCACACTTATGCAACCAGCTTATTGTACATTTTTTATTTTTTATAGTTTTCCCCCTAATAGATTTGCTTGCTTTTCAATTGAATTGTACAGGTTATAGGTCACATTAAAGGTGGGAAAAGTTTTGAAATGATTTATTGTGGTCTCATTTTTTATGTCACAAAAACCTGGCATTTTAATAGTGGTGTGTACACTTTTTATATCCACTGTATATATACGTGTGTGCGCATACACACACACACACACACACACACACACACACACACACACACACACACACACACACACACACACACACACACACACACACACATATTTATATACACACATGTATATGAATATTTTATATCGACCGAATGAAATATTGATGCCTCATACACTGAGGTGTTAACAGTGACAACAACACATGATTAGCCTACTGCATATGCTCTGAGGATTAGCTTCATAGCATACTAAGTACAAAACAATATTTTTGCAGGGGAGTAAGTCTCATACACCCCTAATACATCATGTTACTTATTTATTCCAACTCCAAGATCACACAGTCCTAGAGTAAAGAGCATATTTCCCAACCCCAGAGATTCTCCGTCTTACACACCTGTCAACCATCTGTTTCACTGACCAAAGCACATCAATAAAACAGGTGTCAACATTTCAAATAGACAATGTAAGCAGACATTAATGTAAAAAAGAGTATTTATTTATTTATTTACTTTTATATAAACTAACATAAAAGGCACAGTAGCGATGCAGGCAGTAAACACAGCACTAACCAAAATGCAGGAAACAAAGCTGAAAAAAAAACGCTGCTTCATGAATTTTAAAATTTGGATTTATTGTGATACAAACAGGAGACATGGTAAGCGCTTTCACCTGGATAGACTTCTTCAGACCAGTCTTGTTAATGCTGTGTTTACTGCTTGCATCGCTACTGTGCCTTTTATGTTAGTTTATGTGTTTGGACTGAGATTGGCACAGGTAGCGTTAGTCCTGTGGGGAGTGATATTTCTTGGACTTATTTATTTACTTTTGTTTACCGGGTAGTGTCCACTGGACAAAAAAGTACTTTCTCAGTGGATACTTGGGAAGAAAAGCTCCAATAAACATAGTTATACAATGTATATAGAAGCGTAAAAAAGGTTACAATGGGAACAGATCTAAATCAACTTATGGCCAGTTAGATGGCATGTAAAAGGGGGCCAAATTTAAAAATACAAAGATATGGTGCAACATTTGGGGACATTTATGGTAAGGCATTATCACTGCATAAAATCCAGTTTATTTCTTCGCTGTACAGAATGCAAGTAAAAGTACTTCAAATGTGTTGTCTGGAGCTCTAGTGACCACAGTCCCCTATATTAAGAAATACACAGAATGCAGTCAAAAGCAAGCAACAAACATGGCATATCATTTATACCATGAGTAAAAGAACAAAATCTAATGGCACTTTTTATGTTTACATTGGCAGAAAGGAGTTACAGATAAGAAATGATACTGACATTTAAGTTCCTCAGATGAAATAATAAAATAATTTGTATAGTTTAGTGAGCTTTGGTGTTGCTGTCTTTAAGAAGAGATATTTTGTGACACAGCCTCCTGCATTTTAATCAGATATTTATGCATTAAATGTATCAGACTATGACACCAGCATCTCAGGTTTGTCTATCAGTCCAAGAGCTAGAAGACTGGTTGTGGGGGGGGGGCTAAGAGAACGGGGTGCAGAGAGATGATTGATTGGGATATTTCATTGCTCATTTGAAATGCTCTGATGGAGGCCAGATGATCCAAAGCAGGCAACAAAATTAGAAGTGTTCCTGATACTTCCAGATGTCCACAGTGGGGCATGCTTCCGAAAGTATTAGCATGTTTCCTCCTTGCTGTTTGTGCATGTTGCGGTTGGATATGACATAGCCAATAAAGTGCATGTCACTGGGATGGTAATGATTACCAGCAGTATGGTAATCTTTTTATTTTTTTTTATTTTTTTTTTTTAGTACTACTCTTGCTCAAGCCTCATCCATCGCAATGGAGAATGAAAGCATATGTGTATGAATGCACGCCATTTAAAGGGAGGATAATCAAAAATTTTAAAAAGATACATCACTCAAGCTATATAAAAAATGAGAAAATATGGAATATCCTTTAACTCATTCACTCCAATGGAGCTCAGGAATTTGAGCTGTAATTTCCAATGGGTGGAGCCTAAGCCTTTTGACAGAATAAAATTATCTCCTGATATTTCAAACAAATGTTCATATCTCTGGAACCACAGGGATTTTGAAAGAAGTATAAATGGCACACTCTTCAGCAGAAACTGTTTTTATAGTGGTAGCATTTTTAGGTTCTAAGTCTTAAACTGAATTTTATAAGTCACAATCAACACAGTAACCATTAAATTTGTAATAGTTTGTAAACAACTTACAATTTCTCAACAACCACTCAAGTTGCACACATACTGTCAGCCAAATTTTATTCATCTAGCTGAGAGTTCTCATATGACGCTAAGGAATTCTGTCTGTGTTACTTGGTTGTTGAGATATTTATAAAAATGTGAAAATTGTATCTATATAAATTAATATCATAAAAACAACAGCTAATATCTATTTATCTGCACTAGAATGAGGTCAAATATTAATGCAGCTGAGTTTGCCATTGTGTAAGCTTTATGATGAAATCTTTTAAAACCTTGTACATAGCTTGGTTTTTTGAATTATCAATGCAAATATGAACAAGCAATATATGACACCTAATGACGTTAGTAGGAGTTCACCTGGAGGTGTCACTTGGATGTAATGAGTTAACCGGGTATCCACAGACATTGCCAATATCCTGGCCGACAGGTTCAGCGCAAACTCCCCCCCCCACCAAAAGAGCAAATATCTATTCCAGCAGAGTGCTGCCCCCTGACATCTCAGATGCTCAGGTAAGAACCGCCCTCTCCAAAGCTAAAAACACAGCATCAATGGGACCAGACGGTGTCCCGGGCTGCGTCCTACATGAAATCCAAGATGAGCTGAACCCAAACATAAAGCTACTGTTCAATCTCAGCCTTACTACAGGATATGTACTGAAAGAGTGGCGTACAGCAACAGTGGTCCCTTTCCACAAAGGTGGTGCCTCAATGGATCCTGGAAACTATCGCCCCGTAAGCCTGACTAGCTTGGTCTGCAAAGCTATGGAAAGGATCATCATGGAACTCATAAATAAAGATATTGGGGACATACAAACACTGGATCCTACCCAGTTTGGCTTTGTTAAGGGCAGATCCTGCCTCTTAAACCTGGTCAATTTCTTTGAAACAGTCACCAAGGCCATTGACGAGGGGAAGGTGGTCCACACAGCCTACCAGGACCTCGCAAAAGCCTTCAATACAATGCCCCACTCGGGCATCATAGATAAGCTCACCAGCTTAAATATAAACCCCTATGTCACTAGATGGGTTGCAAACTGGCTCAAGGACAGAACCCACATGTTAGAATTGGTGGAGCCATGTCAGACTCCAAACCAGTTACAAGTGGCGTCCCACAAAGCTCAGTCTTGGGACCTCTCTTGTTCGGTATATATTTCTCGGAGGTACAGGCCAACACGGAAGGACTGTGGCTGACCAAGTTTGAAGATAACTGCAAACTGGGTGCCATAATCAACTCTCCAGCTGACACAAGCATCCTCCAAAAGGGTCTCATAGAAACAGACAACTGGTGCCAGAGCCATGGCCTCAAGCTAAACGCCAAAAAGTGTATAGTCATCCCTTTTGGCAAAAACAAAGTGCCCACAAATTACCACATAGGTGGTAATCCATTAAGTATGGAAGAAGTAATTAGGGACCTGGGGACCCAAGTTGATAGCAATCTCTCATTTGACAACCACGTGGCCAAAGTGGTTTGAAAAACATTCAATATAGCCCACCTAATCATGAAGGGATTCACATCTAGATCAGGGGAGGTCATTGTGCCTCTTTACTCATCCCTCATCAGACCCATAATTGAGTACAATGCCCCTTTTGGGATGTACCTTACCAGACACCTGCAGCAACTAGAAAGACCCCAAAAGTACCTCACCAAGAGGATCAAAGGGCTCAAACAGATGCCATATGCTGCCCGGTTAAAGAAACTCCAGCTCTACTTGGTTGCATACTGCCTGCTTAGAGGCGATCTGTGCCTAACGTATAAAGCCATGTCCAACCCGGAATTAATGGACATGCTGCACCTCAGAAAATCCAAATCCCATCGAGCTATGCGCTCGAGGGACTTGAACCTCAGCACAGAAATAAATAGGACATGCTGGAATGACAGATTCATAACCCAGAGGCTCCCTTCACTCTGGAATAAAATCCCAGTCCAGGTTAGGCAGAGTCCCTCACTGACTCTCTTCAAGAGGAATCTTGATGAGTGGATGGGAGATTGTAGGTTTACTCCGGGTATCACTTCTGTGTCACTGTTAGACAGAGGCATAGTAAACTAAACCTCAACAAAGGGCATAGTAAAATTCATTTTAATGGGTGGTGAAAGCCAAACACACTCTGGCTAGGCTTACAAATGCCCTGGGGCAGATAGCCTAGTATGAACCTATGAACCTATATGACACTAAATGTACAGGCACAGAGATTCCTGGATTTTGTAAACACAAACTCCCTGGACCAGATAGTCAATACACCAACAAGGGGGGAAACCATACTGGAGCTGGTCCTCACTAATATGGGAGAGTGCTGCACACCCCCTAGTGTAATGTCTTCCCTGGGAAGGTCAGACCACAAAATGGTTTCCTTAGAAGTAAAAATAAAACTTTGACCCTTTTTGGTCTGCACTTTTGGGTGCAGTGTCGGAGTGTTCAGGAGTCCAAGATTTTTGTTGGACTCCTAGTTCTGGAGCATGGGCTTTGGTTGCTGCAGCAGGACTATTCAGGCTCAGAATATATATCTGAAACCTGGAATAGCATTGCCAGGGCCTTAACCAGTGTTACAGGTGTCCCCTGCACTGGTGAGCAATGCAGACATCGTTTTGGTGACCCCCAGAGGAGGGAGTGGGATACCTCGACCTTTGGATCAGGGAATTTTGGGCAGGGGACACCCCACATATCTGTAAGTATCAATTTTAGTGAGTAATTGTACGAGTTAAAAGCAGAATATAGTCAAGTCTGGTATTCATAATGGTGTTCTGTTCCATTCTGTTTTAGTGAGTGAGCCTCAAATGCTCTGTCCCATGCCACACATCTAGTAAGGACACGAGAAGCATGTAGTACATATGCATCAGAATAGTACTGTCTAAATAGTATTTTAATAATAATAATAATTTGCATAGTCATTTCATAGTATTAAAAGTTAAAGACTGCTTAGCTGGTATTTTATACAGTTGTATCAAACTGAGCATGCATACCCCAACTTTAAAAGAGACTTTGCATGCCTTAGTGTAGCACAAAGCAATGGTGCCATATTCTCAAATAACAGTAAGCATACATCTCTAAACTGTCAAAGCAAAGTATGCATGCAGTAGTCTGTAGGATAAAAGACCAGTACAGTATTTTAGCATAGTCACTGGTTGTCAGTTCAAAAACCACATTCCCAAATATACAATATTGTCAGGTTCTCATCATTATTCATATATAACGTCATGCCTCTATACCAGTGGCACAAATGAATTTCTGTAAACAGTAATCAGTATAACTGGAACACGCATATGTGCAATATATGCACACATCAAGGATTGGTGGCTACAATCTGTACCATAGTGTGCCTCTGTTATAAACTGGGTAGTTTTAAAAGTAAAGAAACGTGTTAAGAGTTCGTAGTGTTAAAAGTAAAGGTAACAGAATAGAGTCAAATAATAGTATCAATGCTTTGTATGTCACATATGAAATTACTAATGTTCTCATTTTTTTCCTGTCACCCCAACCCTTTTCTCTCTTTTTTTGTTTATTTTTTATTTATTTATTTATTTACTTTGCTTTTCCCACAGCACAGTGGAATAGGACTGTCCCATGGGATCCACCTGCCCCTACTCAACTGGCTACAGCACTGCTGCAGAACCTGATAGCACCCCCTCTGCCACCTCTGCATTACACAGCCCCTCAGGTAGTTCTGCTCTGGGGGGATAGGCCTGTGGCTTCCTCCAGGAGCAGTGGCAGAATTGGTGAGTTTCTCACCCATGATGAACTGCCAGGGATAGTGCAGAGGATTGTGCACCACACTTTGGTATATGCCTGCACTGCATGGAGAGTCTGCTCTCCATCCTCATGCAGAGCACCTGTAGAAGGCACAGACATTTGGCACTGATTCCAGCAGTGAATTGCTATGACAGTCCACTGGGTGAGGAGTAGATTGTCAGTGTCAACTGCCACAATGTACATGTGACAGTGATCCCCCCCATCTCCCCATCCATGGTGTTCACCCACCTCATGAGTCCTTCGATGTCCCTGTCTCTTCTCTTGTTTGTCTTGTCTGTCTGCAATTGATGCCCAACTTACCTCATCTAGACATTCCTACAACCCTTCCCCAACATTTTTCATGTGTCTCGCATCTGTGCATGGGTTCCCACATTCATTTCCCAGTCTGTGATGGCTACGGAAGAAACAGAACAGAGCAGAATATGATTAAGCATACCTATCCTGAATATATCCAGTTTTTAACTCTAACAAGTAATCTGTGCAAGTGATACTTACACATCTGTGGAGTGCCCCCAGTCCTACAGTCCTTGATCCAGTGGTTAAGGGTATCCATATTCCTCATCCTGAGGTCTCTGTAGTGATTCCTACATTATTCACCAATGTGGGGGATAGTGGTAGCACTGGTCAGAGCCTGGGCCAGACAATTCCATGCCTCTGCCTTGTAATCTGAGCCACAATAGTCCCTCTGTAAAAGCTTGGGCCCATGTCCATTCACTAGGAGTCCAATGAACACTTTGAGCTCCTGGACACCGTATCTCTGAGCAATGAATCTCAAAAACTCTCCAGGAATGCCTGTCATGCCTATCACAGATCAAGACCAATGTAGAATGATGGTTTCCTGCCATTTGCAAGTATAATGCTTACTGAGAGTGTGGACTTTCTGTATTTGCAATATTTGAAAGTGTTGTGCAGTGCTTACCATCGAGCAAACACACTGCGTGAGAATGCACACTGCCAGGAAATATGTTTGCACAATGGCCAATAGTATTAATTGAACGTATCTAGTGTATGTTTCTGACTGCCTTGGTCCTGTTTGCTTCCTGGATGGCCCATTTGTCCTGTTTCTGCACAGCCTCTCTATATGCAAATGAGATGAACATAGCCAAAGCCATTTGTACTAAGCAAAGCATAGTGCAAACAGTGCCCCCCCACAAAAAAAGAGAAAAAGTATAAAACATGGAGAATTAGTTGACATGTGGAAAATCAGTCTATGACTTACACAGTAGAAATTGTTAGTACACATGAGATATGGCTACATACATCTAGATCTCAACTCTCACTGTAATGCACAATCACAAAACAGGAGGGGTGACTTATCCATCTTTTCCCCACTAACAGCTTTGCAGCAATTACATGACATAATTCCTCACACAAACAAGTGCAACTGAATGTACACTGCTATCAGTGCATGACCTGTTATTTGTAAATGCATTCTAATATATTTGGATGAAGTGCACTTAGTGATCATACAACCTGCTTTGATTATTCTTTGCAAATATACAGCTGTGACCTACCTTTTTGTGTTTCTTGGTTATTCATCAGTTACCTGACCAGTACTTTAAGACATGCAGTGTGTAAGCTAGTTTGTATCATTTACCTTAAAATCTGTGAGGATATTCACTGGGAACACTATGATATGCAGTTGCCATGAAATGAATGGAATGTTGGATGCGACAAACAAGCATAGACTGCTGTTTTGGGGGTGTGGAGCAAAGGTGGAACATGCAAGGGTATAATGTTATTTCAAAGGGGTGGACCCAGGTTGAGCTACTGTTGTGGCACAAACAAGGCTACGTTCCTCTTGCTTTTCTTCTTATTTTGCATCATGCTTGTATCTTGTGAGGGTGGTAAAACCAGACACTGTTATGTGTCTCATTACTTTCAAACTTCTCTCTGTTATGAGTTCCTATTTCAAACATATGTTGCTAAATTGCGGGCATGCAGTGATCATCATTACTTTGGAGGGGTATCAATGTGTGAATCATTGAGGGCTGAAGCCTACTACTTTGTAATAGACACATACAAGTCAAATAACTATCTTCTGTCACACTTGACATTAATTTTTATACAAATCTCCCACTTTGTAGTTGCTTACTGTACCAAGTGATAAAATACAAGGGCATGTACAGTACATGTTCAGGATGTAACTTGTAAATGCAGCAGTTGCCACGGTGTTAGTTTGGGGATGAGTGTGATGCAAGCAGTACACAGCCAGTACATGGGGAGTATAAGGCTGTGACTCTGAGTTGAGGCCAGAAGAGGTTGCAGGGTTCCTATATCGAGTCCCTGTCCACCCTGTAACACTCCATAATGTTCATGTCATATATGTTGTGATAAGTTAAATGTGGCCTGAAAACTCATCTCTATCTTGGCCTAGGCCTATTGGCAGCAACAGCATTGCCTGCAGCCTGTAGTACATACAAATGGAGTTAAGAAGCAGCTCCTAATATTCTGTCTGTGTAAATTTTCTGTGTTTGTACTCCACTTCTTTTGAAATCCATAGGAAAAAACATGTTGGTGTCTAAATGGTTGCTTTATAACTTTTTGAGTAGCTCCGCCAGGTTTGTTGATTAGCATGCAATTTGGCTTCTTATGCTGTAATTATAATCTCTGAAACACAGCCTAGACAAATGCAGTTCATTAATAAGCTACTCCATTATACAAAGACAAATGTGTAGCTAGATAAACTGATGGTGAGGATAAGTACTACATATTCAGCAAAGCAAAATATTTTCCAAGCTATCTTTACAGAGGAGTAGCAGTTATGCTGTCATTTATTTACCTACATAATGCATATGCTAGAATATATTAATGAATAATGTGAAACAAAGCCCTTTACACAGTTATCTGTATGCATTAGTTAGAAGTGTACTGATGGCTTGGCCATGTTTGTCAAGCCACTTCAGAGGTACAAATGATTGATAATACATGAAAATAGTAAACTGTGTGATGCATATGTACAAATGTTTCAGGGACAGATTCTTTGAATGGATGTTTAGCATTCCAAATGTGTTTTATTAGCAAAATGGTTCATATTCATCTTCTTTAGTAGAGGGGGGGGGAGAAGTTATTGCTATGTCACAAATTAGAATGGACTGTTCTTTTGGGGGGGAGAACATTTGAGTTACTGCTATGGCACATACAAGGATATGTTGCCCTTGCTACTCTCCTTGTTTTTCATCCTGCTTGATGTTAGTATTTCCCATCTGACATATGTGTTATGTTTTTCAAGTAGATACTACTGACTGCCTACCTTAACTATTTTATCTGGTAACAGTTACTTTCTTGTTATGTGATAGTTATGTGTGTTATCATAGGTTCATAGGTTCATACTAGGTTATCTGCCCTAGGGCATTTATAAGCCTAGCCAGAGTGTGTGTGGCTTTCACCACCCCTTAGGATGAGAATACTACGCCCATTTAGGGTTTAGTTTACTGTGCCTCTGTCTAGTAGTGACACAGAGATGACCCCCGGGGTAAACCTACAATCTCCCATCCACTCGTCAAGATTTCTCTTGAATAGAGTTAGTGAGGGGCTCTGCCTAACATGGATTGGGATTCTGTTCCAGAGTGTAGGGAGCTTCTGGGTTATGAATCTGTCCCTCCAGCACGTCCTATTTATTTCTGTGTTGAGGTTTAAGTCTCTTGCTCTCGTGGCTCTGATGGATATGGATTTTCTGAGGTGGAGCATGTCCATTAATTCCGGATTGGACATGGCCTTGTACGTCAGGCACAGGTCACCTCTGAGTAGGCGGTATGTGACTGAATAAAGCTGGAGTTTTTTCAGTCGGGCAGCATATGACATATGTTTAAGACCCTTTATCCTCTTGGTGAGGAACTTTTGGGGTCTTTCCAACTGCTGCAGGTGTCGGGTAAGATACATCCCAAATGGGGCATTGTACTCAATCATTGGCCTGATAAGAGAAGAGTACAGGGGCACAATGACCTCTCTTGATCTAGATGTGAAACCCTTCATGATAAGGTGGGCAATATAGAAGGCCTTCCTAACCACTTTGGCAATGTGAGTGTCAAATGAGAGGTTACTGTCAACCTGGGTCCCTAGGTCCCTGATTACCTCTTCTGTATTTAATGGATTACCACCTATGTGGTAATTTGTGGGTACCTTGTTTTTCCCAAAGTGTATGACTATACATTTTTTGGCATTCAGCTTAAGGCCATGGCTCTTGCACCAATTATCCATTTCTATGAGGCCTCTCTGAAGGATGTTTGTGTCCGCTGGTGTATCAATTATGGCGCCCAGTGGCTCTTGCACCAATTATCCATTTCTATGAGGCCTCTCTGAAGGATGTTTGTGTCCGCTGGAGTATCAGTTATGGCGCCCAGTTTGCAGTCATCTGCGAACTTTGTCAGCCACAATCCTCCTATGTTTGCCTGTACCTTAGAAAAATAAATGCCAAACAAGAGGGGTCCCAGGACTGAGCCCTGTGGGACACCGCTTGTGACTGGCTTAGAGTCTGACATAGCTCCAGCAACTCTGACCCTGTGGGTTCTGTCCTTGAGCCAGTTTGCAACCCATCTCGTGACATATGGGTTTACATTTAAGCTGGTGAGTTTGTCTATGATGCCCGAGTGGGGTATTGTGTCAAAGGCTTTTGCAAGGTCAAGGTAGGCTGTGTGAACTGCCTTACCCTCATCAATGGCCTTAGTGACTGTTTCAAAAAAGTCAACCAAGTTCAAAAGGCAGGATCTGCCCTTGACAAAGCCAAATTGGGTAGGATCCAATGTCTGTAGGTCCCCAATGTCTTTGTTTATGAGTTCCATAATGATTCTCTCCATAGATTTGCAGACCAGGCTCATCAAGCTTATGGGGCGGTAATTTCCAGGGTTCGTAGAAGCACCGCCTTTGTGAAGTGGGACCACTGTTGCCGTACGCCACTCTTTGGGTATGTACCCTGTAGTAAGGCTAAGATTAAACAGCAGCCTTAAGTGTGGGTTTAGTTCCTCTTGGAGTTCATGTAGCACACAGCCCGGGACACCGTCCGGTCCCATTGATGCTGTGTTTTTAGCTTTAGAGAGGGCGGCTCTCACCTGGGCATCTGAGATGTTAGGGAGGCTACACTCTGCTGGGATAGTTATTTCTCCTTTTGGGGGGGAGGGGGAGGAGAAATTTGCACTGAACCTGTTGGCCAGAATGTTGGCAATGTCAGTGGATTCAGTGTATTTTGTGTCATTTTGGACTAACTCTGAGCATATCTGGGAGTTTCCACCCAGGTTTCTAACATAGCTAAAGAAGGCCTTGTGATTGTCTTTTGTGTCTTTTGCGATTTTTCTCTCAAAGTTGGCCTTGGATGATTTTATGAGTGATCGTAGTTTTTTGCTAGTACTGATCAGAGATGCCTTCCCTTTTAGGGATTTTGCTCTGTCATGTAGTAGCTTCCTCCTTCTGTTGCAAAGTTTGTTTATGGCTGGGGTCCACCAGACTGGGCGCCTGCCTTTGGCGGAATGGATCTTGGTTTTATTTGGGATTGCATGATCCATGCATTCTTGAAGGTGCCCGTAGAAGGCATTTGTAAAGGATTCAGCAGTGTGGGTTGTGGTTTCCACTGGCCCAGGGACCTTGAAGGATACCACTTCAGTCTTAAGAAGTGTGAAGTTGGCTTTTGAGTAGTTCTTCACTGTGGTCTTTTTTGCAAGGGGGTGGGGGCAGGATGTGGATTTCCAGTGAGATTAATTTATGGTCTGATCTTACCAATGAGGGATATACTTCCGGTGTGGAGCATTTTGCCCCCATGTTTGTGATGATCAGGTCTAGTATATTGTCTCCTCTTGTGGGAATGGTGACTAGTTGTTCCATCGCATTTGAGTTTATGAATTCTAGGAACCTTTGGGCTAGGGTGTTTGGGCTTGAGTAATGTTCCCAGTCTATGTTTGGGTAGTTGAAGTCTCCCAATATGATGGTATTTGGAGAGACATTCATACTGTCCAGAATCTTCAGGAAGGCTGTGTGGGGTTCCTGAGTTTGAGAGGGTGGTCTTTAGTATGCTACAAATTACAAGGCAGTTTTGCCTATGGTTAGTTGCACCTGGATGGTCTCTGATGCTTCGTGCATTGCCACTAACCTGGAGGTGTGGATATCTTTGATGAATATGGATACTCTCCCTCCTTTTGTGGTTCGGTCCAAGTTTTGGGGCTGGAAAGCATGATATGAGGTAAAACCTGATAGTGCTGGGGTGCTCTCAGGAGCCTTGAACCAGGTTTCAGTCACTGCACAGGCATCGATGTTCTCCATACTGAGGAGGGCTTCGAGGGCATGCATCTTGAGGTTTAGACTTCTGGCATTGAGCAGCATTACCCTTATTTTTTTTCCACTTCTGTTTTCTAGGGAGGTAGGTTTGTCATTTGAGCCTTGCCTAAAAAAAGGCACTATGGGGGTGGCAAGAGCCTTGGCCAATATCCGGAAGCCCAGGGGTGACAGGTGCAAGCCATCCCTTGCGAAGCAGCGTGGCTTGTCGAGCATGTCATCCCAAGCAGACAGACATTGGATCCCCTTAGAATGACACCAGTAATTAAGCCAATTGTTAAAACTGATCATTTTGTCTTTGTACTGTGGCATCATTCTTGGTGAGGGTAAGATGCTGCTCAGGGTCAGGGTCATACCAGCCTGGGCTACATAATCAGAGAGCTCCTCTATGTCTCTTTTCATGTAGTCCAGGGAGGTACGTCTCAGGTCGTTCACACTGGCATGTACAATGACTGAGTCATATTTGTACTTGCTGTGGAGTGACCTGAGTGCTTGTGTTATGTGGCGGATTCTAGCTCCCGACAGGCAGCTTACTGTGACCTTTTCCTTGTTCAGTCTGGTGAGTGGGATGTCAGTGTGTCTGACTATGGAGTCACCTATTACAAGTGTGTCTGACATGTTGTTTGGCCTTAAGGGCTGTGACTGTTTAGCACACTGACTTTGTGAACTATGTGTTGCATGTGCTATGTCTTGAGGTGGCGGTTGCTTGGGTGTCTGCTTTGGAGGCCTCTGTTGTTTTGGTAGATTTTTAATCAGTGCCTCCGAGTATGTTTTTGTGTGTTTATGTGTTTGGTTTGCAGTTGTGATAGTCCTTTGTGAGACTGGGCTTGTGGTGTGCGTGGTTACCTTCTCCTCCTGACTGGTCTTGCCAGTACTGAATTGTGAGAGCTCAGTCTCCAGTTTGGATATATAGTTGCATCTCTCGCATATATTTGTATTTATTGGGAGGAGGAGAGGGTTGTCTGTGTACATGAGGCAATTGTAACATTGCCTCAAGATTCCCAGATTCACCAGCTGAACAGGAGAGGATGCCAGCAACTGACCCTTCGACATGCTAGAATAGTGAAAAAGATTGCTGTGTAACTAAGTCAGAAAGGATCTATAGGGAAATGGGTACTCAAGGGAATTTAGGTGAATGAAGTACTTTCTTTTGTTTAAGAGTGCTTTACCTGTATAAAAAATGCTTTAGGAGCAAGTGCTGAGCTTTTCAGTTAGAGTATAGGCTGTTTAGATTGCAAGTAGAGCAGTTCTAAGGGAAAAATTGAAGAGTATACTTTACAGAGCCAGAAATAGTTTAAACTTGATTAACCGGTGCTGCCCGATGCTGCTCTATGAGCAACTTTGCGCTAATTCGTGCAAAAGCGCACTAAAGCCCTAAAAAATGTGCAAAAACGCGCAAAAACTGTTGTCTTTTAAGACTGAAAATGTCATTGAGGCATAGGCCCCACCCCCCCTTCAGTGAGGAAGAGAACACAATCATAGTGGATGCGCTTCATCAACATAGTGCTTTTTCTTCTTGGAAGGGGGTCACCCCAGTATGCCAGAGAGGCTGAGACTATGGAAGCAGATTGTTGCAAACATAAATGATGTGGGCAGCCATAGCCATACTTATGAGCAGGTGCACCAAAGGGCCACTGACATGCTCACATCTGCATGGAGGCATGCAGCTGCTGTTTCCTGAGATCAGAGGGTAACTGGGGGTGGGCCTGCTGCAGAACCATCTCTCACCCAAAATGAGAAATTCCTGGTGAACCTTCTTCAACAGGACAACTCACAGCAGAGTGGCCCACAATATGTGATTGATGTGGTGCCCATCCTTCTTAGTCCGATGAAGAGCTTCCAGGTAGGCTTTTTTATATGACCACTTCAATACTGTTGTATAGTAAAACAATTGAAATAAAAGTTACTTCTGTCTCACATGTTTTGTTGGGGGGGGTGAATATTAATATAGTAATGAGCTCAGTTTGGAGTTGTCAGCCACATCCTTGTTAAAGTAACACATCATGCTGATTGAGAGGAGTACATGTAGTACACCCTCTAACTGTTAAATGTGATTCTGTTGGCCTTACCTCTTGCTTAACTTATTTCAGGACTGCCAGGAATCCAGCAACATAGGCCTCCTGCAGATGGTAAGCCAAATCAAGTTATCTCAGTAATAAAGATCAATTTCTAGAAATATAATCTGTAATTTTAGGCCTATTGTGTGTATTGCTGTACTGTCTGTAATAGTGGTAGCAATTTTAGTTGTTCAGCATATATGGTACCATAGTAGTGCAAGGTATTAATTAATGCCTGTGTTTCTCCATTTTATCACAGGTGATCATGACAGTAGGGGTGTAGGAGCTGTGCCATCTGATGTCAGTGTCTCCTAGGCACCGATGATGATGGTTGTGAAACTGAGACACAGTTGAGAGGTGCAGAGATTGAATCTGACACAGAGGTTTGCATCCAACCACCCCCCCTACTTTTTCCCCCACCACAGCCAGTAGTCATATGCCTACCAAGTCCACTGACCCCACAGATATAGGAGAGATAGAGGGCAATGACACTGAGCAGGGAAGTGTGGCTACTGTGGATTCACTGCCTGTTGAGTCTGGTGATAGCCAGTCTGTTGGTGAGGTGCCTTGCAGGATAGCTGATAGTGTGCTTGGAGGGGGCCTGGTGTCCCTCCTCCACCTGCTGCAGGTGTCTCTTCCCATGTTACACAATGTATGTTTAGGGCCATCATGGAGGCACAGGTATGCTCAGAAAGACATTCCAGACAACTGCTCAGGGTTGTAGATGTAGTCCAATCTGACATGTGTGACTGTCTCCATCATGTCACCAATTCCGTTTGGAAGTAGTGGTGTCTGTGATAGACTAAGGGGTGTCAGTCATGGAATGATCAGTATCTGTGATGGAACATCTGCTGGGAGGGGAATGACATCCTCATGGGCTTAGGTCAGCCACATCTGTTTGTAGCCAACATGGCCAATCCCAGTCATGCTCCCATGGTGACAGTACTTCCGTTGGTCTATCGGTGAGTGTGCTGTCCACACCCAGATATGGCAGGCCATGAAATCATGGTCCTGGGTGCTCCCATAAAGGGTGCACATCCAGCAGATATTGTTCACACTCAGATAACAGCACTCCATCTGAACGTGGATGTGGAGGTGCCAGTGCAACTCTTGGCAGAGCCAGTTCTCATGGACAATGATGAACTGCCACCTCTACCATGCATGGCTCACACATGTCCAACATACTAAGATGTAGAGCTAACACTGAGCCTGGCTGTGTTCATGCAGATTCTTAAACACCACTTTCACATGGCGGACCCCCTACAGACACACGCACAGCCTGCCTGATTTCCTTTCTCCCTCACACACACTCACCAACCTTTTGTGTCAGGCTAAGCCTCCTGCCCGCCCCCCCTAACATCATGTGCAAGTGATGATAACTGTGTCATATCTCTGTTTTCTCTCTTTTGGATTTAGGAATACAAAAGCTTTGTGTCTGATGAACAGGGTCCATAGCTACATTAGTGCCTAGCAGATCTGCATTTGTGCTATTGAACTGATAATTATACCTGTCAGCTATATTTGCCTTGCCAAATGATACAGTAGAGAACACCATCAGGACAATACTTACTAGTGTATTTTCTTTTAAGGATTGTGAAGTCACGAACTGCAATGTGTGTCATTATTTTATAACCTTTCTTTTAATGTTTCCGTTGCATATGTATGGTGCAAATCATAAGACACTCCATCACATTTAGATCTCAGGATTGTATGACAGCACTGTAGGCAAACTCATCAACACAGTAGAACTGTGTAATTCCCTCTTTTGTATGAACCTCACCAGACACATGCAGCAGCTGGACAGACCACATGGCTTTCTCTTCAAGATAACACAGGGCCTACTAACCATGCTTGATGTATGTGGGTAGATTAAAAGACATGTCACTGTCATCTGTCTGTTATCACATTTCATTGTAACTGTTATTCTCAGCCTATTACTTTTGGTTTAAGTACTTGGACTTCAGACCAGTTGTCTTACATTAAGAAGGATTGTAGTCTATACTCTAGTGGGAAGAGAGGGTAGCGTCTGCCCTTCTGAGTTGTTAATTGCTGGTTGAATGCTTATTGTGGCTGTTGTTCTAAGTCTTTTTGTTATAGTTTAAGCACTTGGCCTACAAACCAGTTATTTTACATTAGGAAGATTTGTGGTGCAGACTTTTGTGGCAGGGGATGATAGCTTACACCCTTCTAAGCTGGGGAATGCTGGTTGAAGGCTCATTGTGTCTGTTATTCTGAAATTGTCTTAGGTCTGATTAAGCACTTCATTCCAGACCACTTATTTCACACTAGGAAGGTTTGTTGTCTACACTCTTGTTGGAGTAGTCTACCAAAGTGCTGCTTTATTTAGGCTGTTTGTTCTTCTACTGTGATTGTAATTTTCTGCACTTTGGATTTCTAGTAATTCTGCATTTTATAGCATAGACTCAGTTCAGGCTTGCCGAATCTAGACTGGTATCATTGGAACACTGAAACCAGCCCTCTTACATTAAGAAGAACCCTTGCACCCTTGTGCAAAACTGTGGAGTCAAGAACCCATCTGAGTTGGTGATTGCTGGAATAAGGCTCACTGTTGGCCTTTCTCTTTGTTTACCTTTTTAAAATAGTTTAACTTTGCTTGTATTTCAGCATTGTGTTTTGGGGAGTGTGATGGCCGTGCCCTGGCCCAGCAATCAAGGAGCCTCAATCCTCACCACTAACATAAGGGAGGGTGTCTTATATATGAGAAAAGGATAACAAATACACACAGCAAAGTACTTAAGTGTACACAGAGATCACAGTCAGTCTGGGGATGGTTGCTCCCTTGCTTCCCAGGTCCCCAATAAGATTCCCCACTGGCACAGCTATAGAGTACATATCTCAGCCTAGATGGTAAGCTAACCTCCAGTACCTTTCTCTGTCCCACCAGTGCTTTGTGTCCCTGCCCAGGTAGCTGACACACCACACACACTCTGAGATAAATATTTATACAACTTCACAGACACTCCTGGGTAAGGCTGACACAGATTCTCCAGCTGTGCCCCTTTACCCAGACTAAAGGATAGTAATTTCTGCCACCACCAGCTAATACTTATCAGCTACCCAAAGGCCCTTAAAAAGGTGTCTAATTATTACTGTGCAATATTATTATCCAATTGGTAAGTGTGACTAATCAGTCTAAGGCTTATTGGAGGGGCTTATTACAGGATCGCTTATAAGCATGCAGTGTACTCTAGAGCTTACTTATCTTTACACAAACCAGCCACAGGTAATGATGTTTAAAATATTTAATATTAAATAATTAAAACACAGGACAATACTACTAAACCACAGTGATATCTAACAGTTCAGAGATCACACAGAAACTTAAAACAATACAGTAGGAATGTTTGATATGACAGAAAAACACTTAAGTCTAACTTTCTTCTAAGTTCCTAGCTATTACTGCAAGAAAGCATACTTCTAAGATACTACTTACATAAGACAACAGGCAGAGTGCTGATAAGTTGGATATCAAGATCAAAATGCTTACAGTCTCTGAACAATAGTTTTTAAACTCACTAACAGACATCTTCTGCTAGGCCCTCCCAGGTTACATCATTTTGACACTTAGGTATTCCCAGTATACACATTACATAATTTTGACACTTAGTGTGGAGTCCCCAGGCAAAAAGGCTACATTATTTAACAATCTAACACCTGCTCAGGAAACTACAACAATAAAAGACATTTCACATGTACACTCTAGTAATTATTCCTTAAGTTAAGACAATAGAAATAATGTGTTCAGCCAGACTCTTCGGCACCACTATTTAGATCAAAAGGGTATACAAGACATAATTTTAACTTCAAAAGAACAGATGAGATGCTTGGCTTAGTTTTCCTTACAGCAGATGGCAATGTTGCTACAATCTTGAAGTTCACATTTTACAATGTTTTCTTTCATTTAAGAAACAAGGCTGTATTTTACATTTATATTCACAAATTATAGAATTATGTATCAAATTATATTTGACTAGGCTGGCAGCCTTCGCCCATCTTCCCTCAATCATCACAGGGAGTTTACACTCAGTCTACTGTAGCTGCTCATAACTTGCACTGCTGCCCTTTGAGCAACTCATGTGCATTGGAAACACTGACACATTTTTATAACCCTAGCCCTCTGTAAAATAGACAAATTTTGTTAGTCTTACCCAAAACCTGGCCCATCTAGTCCACTCCCCACTAGTTACTAAAGTATATATCTTCCATAATGGATGGACAGTTTCCCACCATTTCTCCAGGTAGTCTAATTTACATCGGCATCCTAAGACAACAGATTAATTGCCTCGTGTATACTGACAACCAGTTACTGCTAAAACAAACTAATGTAACATGTGAGAGCTGTGTCTATACTATGAATTTAGAATCAATTCTCTCACATAACAACAAACCATATATCAAACATGTCAGCAAATATAATTCACCTCTTGCACATAACAAGCTCATGATACATAAATCTACATATGTAGTGGTACTCGCTAGAAACCTACCCAAATACCGGAGACCTCCCAAGTGCAAACCTACTGCTCACAGTACAAACCCAAAAGAATCCACTACAAATAATAATACACATCACTGTTTCAGCTAATAAGTTTTTTAGGCAGAACATCTCAAAACCAAAAGTCTTTCTAATAAGCGACTCCATAGTCAGACACACAGATATCTTACTCACCAGGCTGGACAAAAAGGTCACAGTCAACTGCCTGTCCAGGTGCCAGGGTCCATCCGATCATGCATGCACTCAAGTTTATCAATGACAAGTACCGTTATGACTCTGTCATAGTCCATATTGCAGTCAATGACTGGAGACGTACATCACCGTACTATATGACTGTGCTTGCCTCTGCCCTAGTGGCCTTTTTAAGCAATGACAAAATAACTAAAGTCCCAATGTAAAAGAATCCACTACAGACAAACTGAAAGTTATGCTGCTTAATGCAAGGAGTGTAAATCAGAAACTGCACTCACTGGAAGAACTCCTTACCTGGGATGATGCCCATCTCTGTGCAGTCACGCAGACATGGTTCAATGCTGCAGAGAGCACCCTGGCCATGCAAGGGTACAATGCTTTCCACACATTCACACATCAAAAAGAGCATGAAAGAACAAAAAGGTGGAGGTGTATACATCTTCATTAAAGACAAATACACAGCAAGACTGGTCAAAGAGTACAACTGTAGCGCTGCTCTAAGTCCAACTATGTGTAAAACTCCCTTCCATATCATTGTTAGCTTCAAGTCCCACACCATGAGCCACAAGTACCACTCTGCCTACTTGGACCTACTTGAGTCACTCACTACACAGCCAAACACCTTGGTCATGTGCGATTTCAACTATCCTTCCATTGATTTGGAGTCATATATGTGTACAAACACACTCACTATAAGGGTCCTGGACTTTAATACACATATTGTATAACAGATAGTCTGCACCCCCAAAAGGGTATTGAATGTCTTAGATTTAGCACTGGCCAACACAGTGTTTTTCTGCACTAACCCCATGTGTGTTGGCCCCCTGTCAGGTCAGATCACAATTCAGTCTCATTCACATTCACAGTTATACCCGACACCCCCTCAAGAGAAGAAAGGATGAAATATTTAGCCAAAGCAAACTATAGGCTCCTAACCAGTGCCATAAATTGCAAATCTTCTGCTACCACTGTCAACAATGACTGTTATACAGAGGTGTACACAAATGGCCTGTATAAACACCTATATAAAGGTATAGAGTAGGCTAAACATGAATGGATCAAAACAAGTTCCTCACAGAAAGCAAGTCACCCTGGTGAGCATCAAGCTCACTCGTGACCTATGGACATCAAGCTGGGTGACAGTGAGTTAGGTTATTCAACAAGTGGAATAAAGTAATGGCTAAGAACTAGAGGGAACATATTCAGCAGAGGAAGAACACCCTTCCCAGCTTGAACAAGGGAATTAGCTATCTTGAATGTCCTTTAAAGCCACATACAAACCTATATTAGCATCACTAGCTAAAGATAATCAGGAGGCATTATTTAGCTACGTCAGAAATCTAAAGGTGAAGAGCCAACTTTATGCCAAACTAGTAGTGGATGGTACCACTCATACTGCCCATGAGGACATTACCAACCTGCTACCAGACAGTTTAGGGCAGAATTCACCCTCCTGTCCACACAAGACAAACTGCAAAGCATACCTATCACCAGTACTCTACTTAGTAAGCTTCTATGAACCTAAGGTGACATCTGCCTAGGATCCAGGCCAGTGTCTGATTCTGCCTTGGTGGGATACTTGTATATGCAATAATCTAAT
The DNA here is from genome assembly GCF_019279795.1 of Protopterus annectens. NCBI lineage: Eukaryota > Metazoa > Chordata > Ceratodontiformes > Protopteridae > Protopterus > Protopterus annectens. The sequence goes on from NC_056743.1 coordinate 1,454,794,129, forward strand.
ATAGCTGATTACATCAGCATTGTCTGTTGAGCATGTGGTGGTACATCAGTATTGTCTGTTGAGCATATGGTGATAACAGTGTCCCGCATGCCAGTGTAAAAGGATCTCTGCAATATCAAGTAACATCTGACACACATACACACAGTTGACTGCAATGAGAATAGAACCCCTATCTATCTAAGTATACAGAAAACAATACTATATGCAAGTGCCACAGTACAAGTCTGACTTTTACATCTCTGCAGGTCAACTTATAGTGGATGAGATCAGTAGGCTATGTGGGAGACAAGAGGTTGGGAGGGCTGCACAAAATGGATGTGTAGGCTTCTGCAAGTATAAAAAGACTAGCAAGTCATGCCACTAAGAGAAGTAACTGTAGGATAGCACATCTACTCTGATAAGTAGAGACACACATGCACACAGTTGACTACAGGGAGATCAAACCCCTGCCTATCTAAGTATGCAGAATATAGAACTCATTACTTTATACAAGCATCCTGGTACAAGTTTGACTTTTACATGGCCGAAGGTGAACTTATTGTAGATGACATCATCAGGTCATATGGGGGACAACAGGTTGTGAGGCCTGCATAGGCACAAAGATTCATATGTTCATATGAGGCCAGTAACCTAGCTCTAGAGTGTGTTCTAGGTGTGTAGAAGCCTAGCTGTCTAAAAACACAAGTACCTTATAGAGCATAGTTGGAGATTTGAGTTTAGCAGGGCAAGGTTGTCAGAACCACTGACTGGCCCTGTCCATTAAGGAGCACACAAGATTATATATTACACGTTGAAATATGGTTAATATATGTGTGTAAAAATACTGAACCCCCAGGGTTGTATTGCTTGGAAACCTCAGCTTTGGCCAGCTAAGAACTTGGTTATATTCAACTGGATGTATAAGAGAATGTAAGTACCTTTATCTGCACTTTTTTTAAAAAAAAATACAGTATTTAATTTGATTTAAACTGTGTATGAAGGAGTGTTGAAGGAATATTTAACTGAAGTTATTCTGCTCTTCAGTAACTTGAACTGAAGCTAGTGTTGGCTGAATTTTGTTATTTGCTAGTAATTACAGGTGTGGGGGTAGCCACATTCTTTGATTTCCTGTCCTTGCATATTTAACTGGTGCATGTGAAATAATTCCTGCTTTAAAACCTCAGCTTTGGCCAGCTAAGAACTTGGTTATATTCAACTGGACGTATAAGAGAATTTAAGTACCTTTATCTGCACTTTTTAAAAAAAATACAATATTTAATTTGATTTAAACTGTGTATGAAGGAGTGTTGAAGGAATATTTAACTGAAGTTATTCTGCTCTTCAGTAACTTGAACTGAAGCTAGTGTGGCTGAATTTTGTTATTTGCTAGTAATTACAGGTGTGGGGGTAGCCACATTCTTTGATTTCCTGTCCTTGCATATTTAACTGGTGCATGTGAAATAATTCCTGCTTTAAAACCTCAGCTTTGGCCAGCTAAGAACTTGGTTATATTCAACTGGACGTATAAGAGAATTTAAGTACCTTTATCTGCACTTTTTTTAAAAAAAAATACAGTATTTAATTTGATTTAAACTGTGTATTAAGGAGTGTTGAAGGAATATTTAACTGAAGTTATTCTGCTCTTCAGTTATTCCCACCCCCTGTTTTTGTTTTGGTGTTAATCTTAGTGGCATTGAAACTGCCCGCCCCTCAGCCTGCCTCTGGGCTCATCTCATTTGCTCACTCAACTGAGTGCAGTGAGATCATATTCTGATTTCAGGCACTCCTACTGTGTACAAAGAGAGCATCTGGGAAATAGAAAAAAAAAAAAATTAAGCTTATTTCCTGCTTTTCTTGTTAAGTGGTATAGACTTTGTAGGCTTCTGAGCCCCCAAGCCCTTCTGTGTTTGAGGGAAGCCTTCTAGCTTGTTTTTTTCTTATAACTAGCCAGTTTTCTAGTTTCAGCACTCAAATCTGTTTCTTTGATCTCAGCACTTGTTCAGGAAAAAAAAAAAAAAAATTTCATCTGCTTTTACTGTACTTGTGTTTCTACCTACTTCATTTTACTTTTGCATCATCTTAAAAATACTCAATTGTATTTATTACTGCTTGGTGTAACTCATTCTAAGCCTTTTGGTTTAAACACTTGGGCTTCGGACCAGTTAGTTGTTTTGCACTGGGAGGGTTTGTGGTCTGCACTGTTGTGGCAGAACAGGTAGCTTACATCCTTCTAGGTTGAGAACTGCTGATTGAGGGCTCAGTGTCTGTTATTCTAAAAGTGTATTAATTCTGGTTTAAGCACTTGGGCTTTCAAGCCAGTTATTTTACATTAAGAGGGTTCGTGGTCTGCACTCTTGTGGGAGGAGAGGCTTGACTCTGCCCTTCTGAGCTGGGAATTTCTGGTTAAAGGCTTATAGTGCATGCATATCTGAACTGTTTCTTACTGAAGTTGGTGCGCCTTGTTTGCTGTGGCATAGACTGGATTTGGGCCTGCTGGATCTAGCTTTGTTTGTGTAACTTGAGCACTAATCCAGACATTCTCTAAAGTATTCAATGGTATTTATTACTGCTTGGTTGTAACTTGATTAAAGTGCAGATATCATTCAAGTCTTTTGGATTAAGCACTTGGGCTTCAGACCAGTTGTTTTACATTAGGAAGGTTTGTGGCAAGCACTGTGGTGGCAGGACAGGTAGCTTTCATCCTTCTAAGTTGGGAACTGCTGATTGAGAGCCCAGTGTCCAAGTGTATTAGTTCTGGTTTAGGCACTTGGGCTTCAGGCCAGTTATTTTACATTAAGAAGGTTCGTGGTCTGCACTCTTGTGGGAGAAGAGGCTGGACTCTGCCCTTCTGAGCTGGGAATTTCTGGTTAAAGGTTTATAGTGCCTGAATATTTGAACTGTATCTTACTGAAATTGGTACACATTGTTTGCTCTAGCATAGACTAGATCCAGGCCTGCTGAATCTAGCTTTGTTTATATGCTTGTTGTTTGTTTGCTTGTTATTTCCCTGGAAGCTAATTCCACCTAATACGCAACTTCTCAGCACTTCTGTGGATCACTAGTGATATCTGCATTGCTTACTGTACTTATTTCCTTGTTTCACTTGAAAGAAAGTTACTGTTTGTCGTTTTTGCATTTAGTTACTTGTAACACATTGCACTCAAGTTACCTGGCACTTGCTCACTAAAGCAATTATATAAGTCAGCACTAAAAATTAAAAGCACTACACCCTCACTCCCCACTGGCCCTTGTTTTCAATTAAGGATTTCCCAATATTATTCTAGCATGTCCAAAGGTCAGTTGTCAATCTCCTCTCCGGTCCAGCTGGTGAATCTGGGAATCTTGAGGCAATGTTATAACTGCCTCATGTACACAGACAACCCTCTCCTCCTCCCACATAACACAAATACTTGCGAGAGATGCAGCTATTTAGCCAAACTGGAGGCTGAGCTCTCTCAACTCAGGACTGGCAAGAGCAGACAGGAGGAGAAGGCAACTACACACACCACAAAACCAGCCTCACATAATGCTACCACTCCACTGAATCAAACACATAAACACACAAAGACATACTCGGAGGCTCTGAGTAAAAATTTACCTAAACAGCAGAGGCCTCCAAAGCAGACACCCAAACAACTGCTACCTCAAGACACCCCACAAGCAACACATAAACCACAAAAGCAGTTTGCAAAGCAGTCACAGCCCTTAAGGCCAAATACAACACCAAACATACTTGTCATAGGTGACTCCATAGTCAGACACACTATCGTCCCACTCACCAGGCTGAACAAGGAGAGGGTCACAGTAAGTTGCCTATCGGGTGCTAGAATCCGCCACATAACACAAGCACTCGGGTCACTCCACGGCAAGTACAAATATGACACAGTCATTGTCCATGCTGGTGTGAATGACCTGAGATGCACCTCCCTGGACTGCATGAAAAGAGACATAGAGGAGCTCTCTGATTATGTAGCCCAGGCAGGTATGACCCTAACCCTGAGCAGTATCCTTCCTTCACCAAGAATGATGCCACAATATAGAGACAAGATGATCAGCTTTAACAATTGGCTTAATGTCTGGTGTCATTCAAAGGGGATCCAGTGTCTGTCTGCCTGGGATGACATGCTTGACAAGCCACGCTGCTTCAAGGGACGGCTTGCACCTGTCACCCTGGGATTCGGATATTGGCTAAGGCTCTTGCCACCCCATAGTGCTTTTTTAGGCAAGGCTCAAATTCTAAACCTACCACCCTAGAAAACAAAAATGGGAAGAAACTGAGGGTAATGCTGCTCAATGCCAGAAGTCTAAATCTCAAAATGCACGCACTCGAGGCCCTTCTCAGTATGGAGAACATCAATGTCTGTGCTGTAACTGAAACCTGGTTCAAGGCTCCTGAGAGCACCCCGGCACTATTAGGTTTTACCTCATATCATGCGTTCCGGCCCCAAAACCCAGACCACACCACAAAAGGAGGGGTGTATCCATATTCAGAAAGGATACCCACACCTCCAGGTTGGTGGCAACGCACAAAGCTTCGAAACCATCCAGGTGCAACTAACCATAGGCAAAACTGCTCTACAAATTGTAGCATGCTACAGGCCACCCTCTCAAACTCAGGAACCCCACACAGCCTTCCTGAAGACACTGGAGGGTATAAATGTATCTCCAAACACCATCATATTGGGTGACTTCAACTACCCAAATATAGACTGGGAACATTACTCAAGCCCTAACTTTCTAGCCCAACGGTTCCTGGAGTTCATAAATTCAAATGCCATGGAACAGCTAGTCACTGTTCCCACGAGAGGAGAAAATATACTAGATCTCATTGTCACAAACATGGGGACAAAATGCTCCACACCGAAGTATATCCCTCATTGGTGAGATCTGATCATAAACTAATCTCACTGGAAATCCACATCCCGCCCCCACCCCAAAAAAAAGACCATAGTGAAGAACTTCTCTAAAGCAAACTTCACACTACTCAAGACTGGTGTGGTATCCTCCAAGGCCCCTGAGCCAGTGGAAACCACAACCCAAGCTGGAAGCCCTTACAAATGCCTTCTATGAACACCTCCAGGACTGCATGGATCAGGCAATCCCAAATAAAACCAAGACTTTTTCCACAAAGGGCAAACGTCCAGTCTGGTGGACCCCAGCCATTAACAAACTTTACAATAAGAGGAGAAAGCTATTACATGATAGAACAAAATCCATAAAAGGGAAGTCACCCCTGATCATTATTAGTAAAAAATACGAGCACTCATAAAATCAACTAAGGCCAATTTTGAGAGAAAAATTGCCATGGATTCAAAGGACAATCATAAGGCCTTTTTCAGCTATGTTAGGAACCTGGGTGGAAACTCCCAGATATGCTCAGAATTAGTCCAAAATGATACAAAAATCACTGAACCCACAGACATTGCCAACATACTGGCAGACAGGTTCAGTGCAAACTTCACCCCCCTCTCCCCTAAAGGAGAGATAACTATCCCAGCCGAGTGTAGCCTCCCGGACATCTCAAATGCGCAGGTGAAAGCTGCTCTCTCTAAAGCTAAAAACACAGCATCAATGGGACCGGATGGTGTCCCCAGCTGTGTGCTACATGAGCTAAATGAGGAATTAAACCCGCACATAAGGCAGCTGTTTAATCTCAGCCTTACCACAGGATACGTGCCCAAGGAGTGGCGTACAGCAACTGTGGTCCCACTCCACAAAGGCTCTACGGACCCTGGTAATTACCACCCCATAAGCTTAACAAGTCTAGTCTGCAAAGCTATGGAGAGGATCCTAATGGAGCTCATAAACAAAGATATAGGGGACTTGCAGACATTGGACCCGACCCAGTTTGGCTTTGTCAAGGGAAGATCATGCCTTTTGAACTTGGTTGACTTCTTCGAAACAGTCACCAAGGCCATTGATGAGGGAAAGGCAGTCCATACAGCCTACCTTGACCTTGCAAAGGCTTTCGACACAATACCCCACTCGGGTATTGTAGAAAAACTTACCAGCTTAAATGTAAACCCATATGTCACAAGATGGGTTGCAAACTGGCTTAAGGACAGAACCCACAGGGTTAGAGTTGCTGGCGCTATGTCAGACTCCAAGCTGGTCACAAGTGGTGTCCCACAGGGCTCGGTCCTTGGCCCCTATTGTTTGGCATCTACTTCTCAGAAGTACAGGCCAACATGGGAGGACTTTGGCTGACAAAGTTTGCAGACGACTGCAAACTGGGCGCCATAGTGGAAAGTGCATCGGACACGGATATCCTTCAGAAGGGACTCACAGAAACAGATAGCTGGTGCCAGAGCCATGGCCTGAAGTTAAACGCCAAAAAATGTATAGTCATACCCTTCGGGAAAAACAAGGTAACCCCAAGCTACCATATAGGTGGCAATCCACTAAGCACAGAAGTGGTTATCAGGGACCTGGGGACCCAGGTTGACAGTGGCCTTTCTTTTGACACTCACGTTGATAAAGTGGTTAGAAAGACCTTCTACATTGCCCACCTGATCATGAAGGGATTCACATCCAGATCTAGTGAGGTCATTGTTCCCCTGTACTCTTCACTTATCAGACCAATGATCGAGTACAATGCCCCATTAGTATCTCACCCGACATCTGCAGCAATTGGAGAAATCCCAAAAGTTCCTCACCAAAAGGATAAAGGGACTCCAAAATCTGTCATATGCTGCCAGATTGAAGAAACTCCAGCTCTATTCAGTCACATACCGTCTGCTCAGAGGTGACATGTGCCTGACATACAAGGCCATGTCCAACCCGGATTTAATGGACATGCTCCACCTCAAAAAATCCAAATCCACCAAAACCACTAGAGCAAGTGACTTAAACCTTAGCATGGATATAAATAGGACGTGCTGGAGGGATAGATTTATCACTCAGAGACTCCCTATGCTGTGGAATAAAATCCCGGTTCATGTGAGGCAGAGCACCTCGCTGACTCTGTTCAAGCAAAATCTAGACCTGTGGATGGGAGATCGTAGGTTTACCCTGGGAATCATCTCTGTGTCACTGCTGGACAGAGGCACAACAAACTAATGGGCACAGTATTTTTTCATATAAGGGGTGGCGTAAGCCACAAAAATTTGGGCTAGGCTTATAAATGCCTTAGGGCAGATAGCCTAGTATAAACCTATGAACCTATGAACCTATGTATTGTAAATATGTGATGTTCACTGGGAATGTGCATTGTAAAACTGATTATGTATACAGAAGATTATCTGAATTTGGAAGGTCACCTCCAGAGAGAGGTGACAACAACATAATCATGTTGTATGGCAAATTGGACTTAATGATGTATGTCAAGTGGACACATTTGTAACATGAAGAGATATGTATGGGATAATTTATTTTTTTGGGACAGGTGCCCTTTTTTGAAAGAGAGAGAGAGAGAGAGAGATAGTTTGGGATAGGGATGTAGGTATGTCTCGGGCAGAAACATTGGCAGGGTGAGGAAGCAGAGCACAACAAATGTTCAAGTATGAGCCAGAAAAATAAATTTAATAAAACAGTATTCTATCAATAACACCAAAGAAAGCACTCGAGCGCTTTGGCTTCACAAAGCCTTCAAGGAGTGCTGTCTTACTAAAAAGTAAGGTCTTAAATACTCACAGTTGTCTATTAAATCATTAATTAATCAATCAACATTAGTTATAAAAAACTTTTAAAGATACAATACACTCACTTAAATTACACATTTCCAACAGCAGTCCATATTCAGACCTTGTAAGAACAAAGTGCCATGTTTTAAAATAAACAATGTTTCCTTTTATAATAACATCTTTCTAAATGATTCACTATTTTTATCTCCTATTATTTGTTCCAAAATAGTAGCTTTTAGACCATCAGAACTACCATTATGAAATTGTTTAAAATGTTGTGCCAAAGGGTTTTCCATTTAAGCCTATCTTATGTCTCTTAAGTGTTCTATTAACCTATTTTAAACATCCATTTAGTTTGACCTATATAGTACTTATCACAGTTGTAATTAATTGCATAAATCACCCTCTCAGTAGTACACTGATAATTCCCCATTATTTGAAAGTTAATATGATTTATTCTAGGGAAAGTGGATACTATATATTCACATCCACTACACTTACCACATGGTCTCATCCCTTTTGGGTGAATTTGTAATAATACATTTTCTTCAGGTAGTTATAAACTTTGTGTGTACTAACATATCTTTTAAACTGTCTCCTTTATCAAATGAAAACATTAAATTTTGTTTAGCCAATCCATTAAGCTCATAAAATCTGGACAAAAACTTCCAGTTATATTTAATTACTTCTCTAACATTTTCACTGAAGACATTATAGGTCATAACTATAAAAAATGTTCCTTCTCTAGTCCCTTTACCATCTCTCTATTCTCTCCAAAAGAATATGGACTGTTGTTGGAAATGTGTAATTTAAGTTTGTGTATTGTATCGTTAAAAGTTTTTTATAATTAATGCTGATTGATTAATTAATGATTTGATAGGCAACTGTGAGCATTTAAGACCTTGCTTTTTTGTAAGACAGTACTCCTTGAAGGCTTTGTGAAGCCGAGGCGCTAGAGTGCTCTCTTTGGTGTTATTGACAGAAAACTGTTTTATTAAATTTATTTTCTGGCTCATACTTGAACTTCATTGTGTTTTACATATATTTTAAGTGCTGTTTATGAAGGTGAGGAAGCAATTGCTGACAGACAGAACATACGAGACAAGACACAGAGTTGGTGAAGAACACAAGAGGTGGGTGAACATCATGATTGGGTTACGGGTGTAGTCCTTGCAGACACATGGATGTCAAGCTGGGTGACAGTGAGAATCAAGTCCTAACCCACTGGACAGTCATCACTGTCACCTCACTGTGCCAATGGCTGCAGTGTCTGATGCCTGTGTCTCCTTGTGTTATTCAGTACAATGATGGAGAGCAGTGTCTCCATCTGGTGTATGTGCATGTTCACAGTATGTCACACAATCCTATGCTTGCTTAGGCTGGGAAGAGTGGTCTTAAAGTTTTGGGTTCTCACTTTTGTCTTTGTAGACAGCAGCTTCTTTTGCTTACTGTATAACCTAGTAATGACAGACAGTATAACCTAGTAATGACAGACATGTGTGTGTCTAGGACAAGATAACAGTGCTCCACAGGCTGCTGTAAAAGGCTCACTGTAAAGTGCAGTAACAAAACACATATACACAGACACACACTTGACTGCAGTGAGAATAGAACTCATATCTATCTAAGTACATAGACTAGAGAACACAGTACTTAAATGCAAGTGCCACAGATCAAATCTGATTTGGAGTGTGTTAGACAAACTTTATAGATGCTGACATCAGCAGTGTCTGTTGATGACAAGATAACAGTGTCTCACAGGCTGCTGTAAAAGGCTCACTGTAAAGTTGAGCAACAGCTCATTCACACATACACACACACACACACACACACACACACACACACACACACACTTGACTGCAGAGAGATTAGACTCCCTACCTGTCTAACTACACACACTACAGAACCCAGGAATTAATGCAAGCACTACAACACAAGTCTGATTTTGATAAGGCTGCAAGTGAATATATAGTAGTTGACATCAGTTGGGAGGCCTGCATGAAAAGGATGTGTAAGCTTGTGCAAGTCTCAAAAAACTGGCAAGCCATGCCATTGGAAAAGTAACTGTGGGATACACACTTCTGTTGCTCTGTCTAGACACACACACACACACACACACACACACACACACACACACACACACACACACACACACACTTGACTGCAGTGAGAAAATAACTCCTACCTATCTATGTACACAGACCACAGAATACAGTACTTAATGCACACTCCATGGCAAAAGTCTGATTTTGACAGGACTGCAGGTGAAGTTATAGTAGAGGACATCAGAGGTTGGGAGGCCTGCATAGGCACATTGCTTCATATTGTCATCTGAGGCTAGTACCCTAACAGTGGTAGGCTGTTGAGAAGCCTAACTGTGTAACAACACGTACCCTTATCGAACATACATGGTTGTTTGTGTTTTGCAGAGCAAGGCTGTGAGCACCACTTAGTGGCTCTGTCCATGAGTGAGCACACAACATTATATATAACACTTTATTTTGTGGTTGTGCTTATTTGGGGTGGTTTGGAGGGACGGGGGATGAATGGATGTATTGCAAATATATCACATAGTTATATTGTACCCTCAGTTTGCAATGTTTCCACATGTAGTTTTCTGTCATACAAAGAAACTGGACAATAAAAACCAGTAATAAAATATCATATATACAATTCCATGCTGCAATGATCATTGGATTTACACGATGCTTAACAAAGTGTACACACACATGAAATGGGCCTGTTTGCACCTAGGGAAGCAGTGTGCAAATGCAAGCTGCATTTCTAATGTTTCACATTTACTCTTATGTGATAAATTCATGCTGCTATAAAACAGTCCCACCTGTACTCAATGCCGTTTTTTTCACAATGGCTGAGAGCATTAATTGAATGTATCCATTTCCTATTTTTTAGTGTCTGCTTTCTAGGAAATCTGGTTTATCCCTTTGTCTGCAATATTGTGCTTCATGCAAACAAGATAAGCTTAGCCAAACTGTTTTTTGTGAAGCAGTGCATCACACTAAAGTGCAATTAAAAGCAGAAACAGAGGAAAAGATAATAGAACTAAGAGTCTCATACACAAAAATCTGTAAAAGTACAGTAAAATTGATAGTACACATCACACATTTATACATATGTCAGGATTTGAACCCTCACACCAGTACAGCTTCAGAAAATAGGAAGGATGCCTTAGTCCTCTTTGCACACAAACAGCTTTGCATCATTGAAATAAAGTCATTCTTCACACAATCAACTGCATCAGAATGTACACTGCTATCAAACCATCAGCTGTGATTTGTACATTTAATTCTCTTTACTATATTTGGACATAGAGCAGTTAGTATTCACACATCCTGTCATAATTATGCTTACAAATATACATTTCTGTGTTACCTTTCAGTGTTTCTTGGTCATTCATTAGTTATCCAACACATGAAATTTATAAGCCATTCTATATCATGTGAGAGGATATTAACTGGGAATAATATTATATACAGTTGCTGACAAATGAAGTCCAGGTTGGATGGAACAAACATGCATGTACTCTTCTTTTGGGGGTAGGATAGCTGAGTTGCTATTATGGCAGGAACAAGGGTACACTCCTCTTTTGGGGGGAACAAAGCTCAGTTACTGTTATGACACAAACAAGTCTGAAGTCTGAAACTGCAATATGTATCATCACTTTCTAACTTCTGTCTTTAATGATTACCAGTAAAAAGGTATGGTGCTAAACTGAGGCCATGTAGGGAACATCAGTATTCTTCAGAGGTATGACTGTGTGAATCTTTCATGCCTGAGGCCTACTAATTATGAATGGACAAATATAGGTAAAATAAGTGTCATGTGTCACATGTTAAGTTACTTTCTGTACAAATACACCACTATTTACTTGCTTACTGTACCAAGTTAGGAAATACAAGGATATGCCATAATATTATTACAAAATACACTCTAGGTTCAGGACGTGCCTTACATATCCAGCAGCTGACACAGCTTTAGTTCAGGGATGACTATGTCTGATGCAAGCAGTACACAGCCAATACATGGGGAGGTAAAGATTATGTGAATTGCCTGACATCAATTTTACTATATGTATGTGAGTAGGAAAAAAGTATTAGGTCCCTAGGTGGTCAGTGAATGTACTATGTGTTGTCTCTTAACCAGAGGAAGGGCATACTGAGCACACCTAATTCTGTCTACAGGGACAGCAGCTGGGGTTTCTCCTCTGAGTCCTCCTCTGACAGTGGCTGTGGTGACCTAGGCATTGAACAGGGGATGTGTGCCCCATTCCCTTGCTGATCCTGCTGCAGCTGTTTTCACAGGATCGGACTGTGGAGCACAGAACATACTGTGAATATCTGTGTGCATGTGCATGGTTTATACTGCAGGGCTCCACTGGATATGTCTAGGCACCAGAACCATGACTTCAGAATCCCAAACACATGCTCTGTGTTGTTTCTAGTTTAAGCATGTGCCTCATTATAACATTCTTACATGGGTGTGTTCACACTTCTGATGGGTGTCATCATCCACAATCCCAGGGCATAACCAGCATCCCCCAGTAAATGGCCCTGTGGGATGTCCCCCTAGAAAACATCTGCAAGTGCTGTGATGTATGTCTGATATGGGAGTCATGATAATTGCCAGGGTTGCCAGCACACACATTCAAGATAATTCCCTGGATGTTACACATGAATTGGCAGTTGACAGAGCTGTATTCCTTGCAGTTAATGCAGGTTCTACCCTGCTCACCAGGTGGTGCTCACAAGGTGGTGCCTTAATGTGTACATGAGTGCAATCTATGGCACCCAGTACTTCAGGGTAGTGTGCACATGGTAAAACAGTGTCATATTGCTGGCCATCTCCTCAGAACTATGGGGAAAAATATGTGTTCACTGGCATGTTTAAGCATAGCATCCAGAAATTGGTGGTGGATCCTAAAGGCCAATGCCTGTGACACACCCATCATGTCCTCTGCTGGTCTTTGAAAAATACCAGTAGCTGATATTCTAAGGGCTACACATACCTTAGTTTCCACTGGGATAGGTTCTCCTCAGTTGGCTCTGGCTCTGAGTTGAGGGCAGCAGAGCTCACAGAGTTCTTGTAATGTGTCCCTGTCCACCCTGTACTACTCTACAATCTCCAGCTTACATAGAATCTGGAAAGTTACCCTGAGCCTGAGCACACTTCTCCTTCTCAGCTTTGGCCTATTGTCAGCAGCACCATCAGCACTGGCTTCAGCCTCTAGCACATACCGATGGAGAATAAGTGCAGCAGCCCCTAGAATTGTGACAGTTAAAAATTTCTTGTCTCTACTCCAGTGGTTTTGAAGTATTAAGGAAAAACCAGAATGAAGGCTACATGGATGCTTTACACATTGTTGAATAGCTCCACCATGTTGGATTAGTTGATTAACATGAAATTCACCTGCTTATGATATAATTTGCATCTATTAAACACACCAGTTGCTTGCTCATTAGTGCGCTATGTGCACCTCTGCACACCTCTGTACACCTTCACATAAATAGGTTCATAGGTTCATAGGTTCATACTAGGCTATCTGCCCGAGGGCATTTACAAGCCTAGCCCATAGTTTCCCCTTTAGTATGGGGAACTATACCCATTATTTTGCTGTGCCTCTGTTGAGCAGTGACACTGAGGTAATCCCTGGGGTATATCTGCGATCTCCCATCCATTGGTCAAGATTTCTCTTGAACAAGGCCACTCTGCCTCACATATACCGGGATTTTATTCCACAGCATAGGAGTCTTTGGGTGATGAATCTATCCTCCAGCACGCCCTATTAATAGCCATGTCGAGGTTTAAGTCTCCGCCTTGTGGCTCTGACGGATCTAGATTTTTGAGGTGAAGCATATTCATCAAATCTGGGTTTGACATGGCCTTGTATGTTAGGCAAAGGTCACCTCTGAGCAAGCGTGTGCGACTGAATAGAGCTGGAGTTCTTTCAGTCGGGCAGCATAGGACAGATGTTTGAGACCCTTTATCCTTTTGGTGAGGAACTTTGTGGCCTCTCCAGCTGCTGCAAGTGTCGGGTCAGATACATTCCATGGGGCATTGTACTCAATCATTGGTCTGATGAGTGATGAGTATAGGGAGACTATGACCTCCCTTGATCTAGATGAGAATCCTTCATGATAAGGTGGGCAATGTAGAAGGTCTTCCTAACTACTTTAGCTACATGGGTGTCGAATGACAGACTACTATCAACCTGGGTCCCCAGGTCCCTGATAACTTCTTCTGTACTCAGTGGATTGCCACCTATTTGGTAGCTAGGGTAACCTTGTTTTCCCGAAGGTATGACTATGCATTTTTGGCATTTAACTTTAGGCCATGGCTCTGGCACCAGTTATCCGTTTCTGTGAGACCCTTCTGAAGGATATCTGTGTCAGATGTGTTTTCTACTATGGCGCCCAGTTTGCAGTCATCTGCAAACTTTGTCATAACCCTCCTGTGTTTGCTTGTACTTCGAAAAGTAGATGCCAAACAAGACCAGGACTGAGCCCTGTGGTACACCACTTGTGACAGGCTTTGAGTCTGACATGGCGCCAGCAACTCTGACCCTGTGGGTTCTGTCACTCAGCCAGTTTGCAACCCATCTTGTGATGTATGGGTTAACATTTAAGCTGATGAGTTTTCAATGATACCCGAGTGTGGGTATTGTATCCTGTATGGACTGCCTTTCCCTCATCAATGGCTTTGGTGACTGTTTCAAAAAAGTCAACCAAGTTTAGAAGGAAAGCATAGGTAAAACTGATATTTGTTTCCTCTGTTTTTGTGATATTGCACACATATGAACCATAAAAAGTGAAGGAAAGGTTATACACCCTGTAGTCAAACCCAGGACCATCTATATTCCAGCACTAACACATACATGTGCTGCCACAGGTATAGTTACATAATAGCCCAGAAAAAACAGCCATTCATTCCTTTGTGGTTGGGCTAAGTGTCGTATTGTGCAAACAATGGCAATGAAAAAAAATTAAACCGGACAGAGAGCACACATTTTAACAACCAAATAATGAGGATGACACAGAACTTGGGAATTGTGCACTACTTTCATGCACTTTCACCCTTCACAGTGCTACATGTTCAGTAGTACTGTGAAGTGTTCACATGTAACCTGACAACCCCCCCGATGTCATCATTCACTGTTACCATGTATTCAATACGAACACTGTGGAAGTACCTACATGAAGTGAACATCCCTACATGGTTACTCTTTTTTGAGATTCAGCAATTCTAATGAGTTTTGACCTCATTTGCATCTTCACTGTGCTGACAACCCAGAATCTACCTAGTTAATAACCATGTAGGTAAGGAAACTGCAAGGGATCCCAGTGTTGTGAACACAAGGGAAGGTATTACTTTGCCTATATATCTGCACAGAGGAATACATGTTTTAATAAAATGGGACTGTAATCCATCAGCTATGTAATGCATGTGTTTACATTACAGTATAATAGTCTGTTTCATGACATTTAAACATTTTAGCAGTGAGCATTACATAGGAGTATATTCTTCATTTGGGGGTGGGGAATGGAAGCTGCATTTAATCATGGCACTTAAAAGGGTGTTTTTATATTTGTTACACTGATTTTCCAGCATCCACAATGTGTAATTAGGTAATAATATTGCAGGATGTTACATGTTAAGATCAGTTCTGTACAAATGTATGAGCTTGTTGAATTGCTCCACTGTGCTGGTTTGCTTCATTAGCATAAAATGTAGCTACTTATGTTGTAATATGCATGACCAAAAGTTCATGTGTTTGTGCATAAGTGTGAGCCTCTATGTGGAGTTTACTGAAACTAGAATTTTATGCTAATGAAGCAAACCAACATGGTACAGTGATTCAACAACCTCTGAAGCAACCAATGTAGACTCCATGTCCGTGCTGGCTGTGTATTCCAAAACTTTCTGAATACAGCCACCAATAGAAGTCTACATGAAAAAAAGACCAAGTAAAGGCTCATACATTTGTGCAGAACTGACCTTAGCATGTAACACCACACACATTATTACCAAATTATGCATTGTAGATGTTAGAAAATCAGAGTAACAAATATCAAAATACCTTTTTTCAACACTATAATGATAAGCCCACTTATGTAAATTACTTAAGCATGCTTTTTGAACTTATCAATTGCAAAAATGTCTAGCATTTTACAACTGGTTCTAGCCCTATGTTTAAAGCATACTTTAAATCAGATATTTGAGGTCTTATTATTTTACTTGAAATAAATATCCAATTATCAAATTTTAAGGGTTGTGTTTCGGAAGACATGTCAATCATAGTTACCAATTCTGTTTATTAGTTTTTAGTAGTCTGTATAATAAGTACCTTCCATGTGTATATGGATTGCGAGTGCTTCTCTGACAGGTAGAAAAAAATAAAGTCTATATGCAGTCAGACGCGGCCCAATTCTCTTTGTTGACATATATCTCAAGACCAACAAGGTATGAGTCAATGTTGTCATACTTACTCTAAATCTACTGTGATGGGATGATCTGAGCCATTGATATAGCAGTCATCAGAGTCATCTGTTTCAGGAGACTGACTAAATGTTTTTTCAGTACTAACGCTTCTATCCTGAAGATCTACTCTACTATCCTAAGGAGCGTTGATATGTTGACTCATATTTGTGGTGGCCTGAACTAAAATGTCAGTGAGTTCATAGGTTCATATTTCAATACTAGACTGTTGATTCAGAAAACCATTAGTAGCCTAGCCACAATATTCCATACTTTAAGTAAACATTGACATGACTAATTTATAGGTTCCCTATTGATGTGTTGACAGCTTAGGTTGTCAAATGCGTATTCATCAACACCTAAGCATTGAATGCTTAAAATATAGCGAATGGCCACATCATCTAATTCTTTCCTTGGGAAAGAATTCACAAGGCCGTACTCTGGGATTTGTCCTTTCACCAATGTAGAATGGTCTCGGAGTTGGTATACTTAGTAAGGGGGGGGGGCTGAAGCCCCCCACTATGTTTGGGTGTGTTTGTTTATTTTGTTTGCGGACAGCCAAGTGAATTCTTTCCCTAGGAAAGAATTTGATGATTTGGCAGTTCGCTGTTTTAATCTTTCAACGCTTAGGTGTCAATGATTTTGGATTCGACAACCTAAGCTGCCGATGTTATGATCTAGATGCAATTTATAACTAGTTTCAACCCCTTTCAATGATGGCTTGAGGGTCCAGACCCATGATGTATACCCATGATGTATTTATGATTGCCCATCCATCCATTCAGGTTATGCTTAAAGAGGGTCATGGTGCTACTTTGCTTTACATTCAAAGGAAGTCTATTCTATAAAAACGGGATTCTAGGGGCTATATATCTATCTCACCAGCAGGTCCTGTTTATGCTTTAGTGGAAGTTAAGATCTCTTGAGTAGGTGTTGAGAATGTTACTAATTTTGTGGATGTGCAGGAAGTCACATAAGACTGAGTCCTTTGAGGCTCTGTATGCTTGACAGAGGTCACTTCAAGTGTCTGTAAGATTATGTTACAGACACTTCTCAAGTGTCTGTAAGACAGTCTGGGTATCTCTGTAATGCATGCCCTTGATTGTCTTAGCTTAATTTTTTTATAGTGTATAAAGTTATTAAAAAGAGAAGACAGCTCTCTTTCTCTTTCTGGGCAGGTTAAACAGAGAGAATAATAGTGCTTCTCTTGTTCCAGTGGGTTAATTAACTCAGAGATGTTAGCACTTGTAGGACAGTGAAACAGGAAAGAAAAACAAAGCATCTTGGTATGTATTGATCAAACTATGCCACTGAAATTATCACTACAGCAAGTGGAATACATTAGAAATGGTTATTTTGTTCAACTACAGTTTATTTACAGTGAGCCAGTTGAACAAAATCTCATTTTTATCCCAAAAAGGAAACAAGCACTCTTCTGCCTAACTCTACTTCTTACTTACAGACCAAGTCCAATTAATGTCACTTAAAAGGACATCACTTCTTACAGACCAGCTTAGATCAAGCTGTCCTGTATCTTCCAGGAACATCCAAGAGCAGATGTCTGGTTCTTCTTCAGTAACCACAGCTAAGTTATTTTTCTTATGAAAATGCACAGGCAAGACCCTGGTACTCCACAGCTTTTTTGTGGTCAAGTTTGTTTATTTTCACTCATGGTCACAGAATCCATTTCTGTGAGAGCCATGGGCTTAGTCCTTACTTTAACCACAGTTTTACATATGTTCTATACCACCTATATTGTTACAACTCTTAAGAAACATATTACACTGACTATCTGTGCAATGAATAGGTTTTAGTGCGTTATATAAAAATATGTCACATGTCAGCATAGTATCTATATCTATACCTATATCCATCTTTCTATCTTTCATCTACCTATGTATTCATCTTTCTCTGTCTCGCTGTTTATATATATATATATATATATATATATATATATATATATATATATATATATATATTATATATATATATATATATATATATATATATATATATATATATATATATATATATATAAAACAGGAAGTGACATAATGTGTGTGTGTGTGTGTGTGTGTGTGTGTGTGTGTGTGTGTGTGTGTGTGTGCGTGCATGCGTGCGGTAATGCATTCTTATTATCTAGGGTAGGGTATTTCTTTTCTTTTTTTTTTTTTTTTAAACCAGAAATACTGCAATACCTAGTTCACCGCATTCTTAAGTGAGAAATAGTAAAATGCTGAATTTGTGTTTCTTTCAAATGGTTTTACCTCCACAAATGCTCTATTTGTGGGTTGAGTTTTCTTCATGTTTTTTGAACTTATATAATAAACTCAGTAGTTAATGTATCTTGGGTGAAAGTGAGATTCAAAATTTGACATTTTGCCATTTCTGGTTTAATACATCACTTTATGAAGCAAGGAGATTGAATTGTATTGTATTCTGAATGTTACCCACATTAAGATATGGCCAGACAGATACACTTGACAGGAACTTAGATTTTGTTTTGATGTTTATATGCAATAGGGAAGAAAAGCCTGGCAATCTACTTCTGTTCCCCATTTACCTAGTACATAGTGAAAATGACTGCAGCCGTTCCCAAGGTCGCTATAGGAGATAGACACAACTCACAAAGCAAGGATGGATGGAATTTTGAAAGAAGTAATGTAGTGTGGAATATAGCTCCTCATATTAAAGCCAAGCCAATTATTGAAAGAACATGAGCTTTTGCAAACCTTTGCAGAATACATGAAGAGTTCATTAAGGAAAATTCATACTACATAAATATACCCTTCTGTCATTGCTGTCTGAAATTTCCTGATGTGTGACTGAAGTAGGATTATATGGAGACAAAACATACTGATCTGTTTTGAGTTCTATGCAGTAAACAATGCATCAATATAGTACCTCTTGCCTTTTCTTGTAATGCAATTCATTTTGCAAAATCATCTTCACAACAGGTTGCTGGCACCTGAATAGCTACTGAAAGCATGGCATTTCTTCAACCATAATTCTAAAATATTAGGACAGTACCCTCCAATGCATTCAAGTGTGCCAGACTGTCTTTTTGCTACAGAGTGCTTTTATGGTACTATAAAAAACAAATAGCTGACTGCGTTACAGATTTTCAGTGTTTTTTTTATTTATTTATGTACTTATTTTGGCAAAGTAAACTTGATGGATGCAAAATACAACACCTTTGGAGTTCTAAGGTTGCTTGAAGGAAGGTTTGATTTATATCATCACCATCTGAGTTGTTTGAGATAAAGCTGTCCACACTGTAGATTTCATGCCAAGTGTTCTAACAGCATAATGCAATGACTTATGATGCTCATTTGACTATTCTCTATGAACTGTTATCTAGACTTGGACTTATTTTACCTTGACCATATTTTAAAGGGGCAGCTTCAAGCTGCATTGTTCAGAATGGGTCTATATCATATGCGCAAATCGCACAAATTGTGAATGCTCATAATATCGAACATACCGGACCTCGAAGTGCTTTTTCTGTGATCGCGGTACAGTGAAGAATGGGATATTTGTCCTTTCCTCAATGTAGTGTGATCTCAGAGTTGGAATATATATTTAGCGGGAGGTGGGGGGTGCAGCCCCCCACAATAGGAAGTTTGAGGTCCAGTACATCCGATATTATGAGCATTCTCAATTTGTGCGATTCACTCATATGATATAGACCCGTTCAGAATATGTATGGTGGTAAATGTTTGCTCAACAGATGAGTACCAGTATTTTGAAACCTGATGTGACGTGGTCATCACCTTCTTTCTTATTTTCCCTTGAGCTGCTAAGCTTTTCTGTCCATTTTACTTCACTGAGGAATTCTGTGACACAGTTTGGACTGAACATTATATGCCTTATTATTCACATAGTATTGTTTAATGCCTTTTTATTTTTTCCAGTGTTTTGTCATGACTTCATTGAAAGAGTTTTGCATTTAGCCAGCAAACAGTGTACACAGCACTTGAAGATGGAGATGCAGTATTGCAGGTGGTACATACAGAGCTGGATCCAGAACTAGGCATCCTATGCAGTCACCTAGGACTCACTGACTAGGAGGGGGGCCACTGATGGCTGGAAGGATGTCCACTGGGCAGGTGGTTGTCACATTACCTTTTTTAATTTAAAAAGTGCATGTTTTTTGAAGGGTGTTTTTCTTTAAGAACTCCCCCTGTGTCATCGTGACATACATCTATTGTGTCTGTGTGTCCCTGCATGAGACAATGTGCTTGCATGCATCCTTATCAAACAGACCTATTGCTTGCTTCCCATGTTTTGCATGTAGAATTTAAATACAAGATGAGGTTTCTCTGCTGTTTGCTTTCACGTGCAGAATGCATTTTCTGTCTGGACCTGATCCTTCCACAGCACGGTCAAACAAAGGCAATGTTTATGTGTGTGTGTGTGTGTGTGTGTGTGTGTGTGTGTGTGTGTGTATGAAATGCCCTAGTTAAGGATGGCAGGTTAGTTATAGGTTCATAGGTTGGTATTAGGCTATCAGCCCTAGGACCTATACAAGCCTAGCCAGAACAATTCCATGGCTATTTTTTCCCACACTATTTACTTCCCTGGACCCCTGTCTAGCAGGGTGACTGACGTGATCCCCGGGGTGAATTTCCTTTCTTCCATCCATACTCTTCTTTGTTCGTGCTCAAGCCCTGTACCTTAGTTACAGGTGACAACAGCCTGAATCCTCTACACCAACTACCAAGTTGCTAAAATTGAGATTCAGTGCATTTTTAAGGAACTGAGCTTCGGTTGCATGTTCAAGGTATGGAGTTTCTGAGCATTTTCAAGAAACTGTGAGTTTCAAGGAAAGAAAAGTTTACTGCCGCTCATCATAACTCTTTTTACAATGTGCAACTATTTTATTTAGTAAATGGTTATCACTATTATGCTATATTATGCTGTTGTTAATAGCACAGCAGGTAACATTCCCACTTTTGATGCAGAAAACTGTGGGTTCTACTCCCACAGCATATAAATGGGTTGCTGATACTATGATGTACTTTAAGCAGGGGGAATGCTGTAGTCCATGGTGTGTCCTACTTTGGATAGGATGTCTAGTAGCTATGCACCTGTTGTCAGTTTGCCATTCATTCCCTATTGCAATTTCACCAGCTTACCAATTTTTTTGTTTGTTTTTTTTAATATAACACAAGCAATTTTTTCTTCAATGGCAGAATACACTGAATTTGTAGATGACACACTGATATATAAAGTTGTTTGCTAGCAGCAACCTTTTCAGTGGCCACTGGTCTCTTTAATGTGGAATGCTTCAGATGGCTTTTACTTTGGCACAGATTGCACATATTGACTGATATTGGTGGATTGTAATCACAGACGTTTGAGTGGCCGTTTATGGCTGAAATGTTCTGAAATGGGCAGTTTTGTCATTATTGGTTCATATGTTTTGTTTCATTGCATCCTGGAAAAATGTTCAAAACTAGACATTTAAAGCGCACTGTATTATACAAGGAATAGAATTGAATACAATCCAGAAGAGAATCATAGAACACATGCATGCATGATCATAAAAATATATGCAAGGGGCCTATGGTTTGAAAACAGCCCAAAGGTAAACTTTATTCGCCACTGGACAAATGTATTTTCTTTGAATATGGATTTTGATATCATTTCAATTAATGTGAGTTTCAAGGGCAGATAAGTTTACTGTTAATGCTAAGTCTGTTCTCATTGTGTGACTGTATTGTTTTATTTAGCAAACATCTATCAGTGTTTGTGCTATAATATTTGAAATAAAAGTTTTAAATTAAATACAAATATCTGTAAGCATTGTAGAAGTAAATACAAAATAGTATGCACACTGACAGGTTTGTACAGTGTTTATGGTAAATTGGGAGACATAGCTAAGTAATGGGACAATGGAATGGCTGTGGGGTGAGCCTGGTGGTGCTATGTATGGCGGGCTCCAAGCCTAGGCCCTCATTTGACCATGATCTGGCTCTGGGCATGTAGACAGTTTTCCTCCAGACTGTGTAAACTCTTGTGCTACTGATGTATAGTTTGGTGTACATGTATTTATCAGAAACATTTCTACATTGCCCTGATTTGTTGATGACAGTAACTTGCAGCAGCTAATCTGAATTTCCTTGCCTGACTTTTGTTTTATATTTCTGGTCCCCACAGACCTCATTTGTACTGGCCTGGCCCCCAGTGCCAGTGCTGTACACGCATAGATATGTAAGCTGAAAACGATAACTGTCTGAAAATAGATTCCCTATTAAAATGTTGGAACCCAAAATGCAGAGTGATAACAAGCCAAAAAAAATGGAACCATTTCTACCTCAGCTAGCTGCAATTCATTACCTCCAGTGCAGTCTGATGGCTGCATGTAAAAGTGAGGTTGATGCAGTATGATTTGAGCTACGAGACATCAACCTCTTTAGGGGTAACAAGAATGTCCATCATACAAGGGCTGTGTTTACTGACACTGATGTACTTTATAAACATTACTGTTGTTGCTTCCATTCTAAAAATGGCTTTTTTTTTATTTTATATACTTGTTAACCTGGTAAACTTGCTCAACACAAGTGTCCCCTTTCAGGGGCAGCCCAGGTGTACTGACTGGTTAAATTACTTTATCAAAGTTATACATTAGCAAGATGAGCTGGAAGGAATCAGTCTCTCTCTACCTTTGTTACAATAAGCAGCACACTAACAGCTTAGAGCTTTAATCCTCTGTGCTATCTTTACTCTGTAAATGTTTTGCATGTTTGTTAGTTTTTAATAAAGTTGTTCCTCAGAGCTCACTCTGTTCCTGTTTCAGTTCACATAAATGATGAAATTAGGTGTGGAGGTAAGGAAGATGGAGTATGGAAAAAAGGGCTAAGGGGTTTGGGCATATACAGCCCAGAGAAAAATAAGTTAAGGATAGAGACATAATACAGACCCAGCATATGGTTTGAAGACCGATGGGTTGTGTGTAAAAGCAGACAAAGTCAAGGGCATATATATTTTTAAAACTCTGTGAGGTAACATTCTGAAATAATCTGCTGGAGAAAATATTGGCACGGCCATTAGCAAAATAATATAAGGTACCGTGGGACAGACGATGAAGGAAAATATAGTTGCATAGGGTCTACCTGTAATAACAAAACATGCTTACCTATTCTCATATCTTTCTTATATTAATTGTTCATATGGTGTCCCCTATTAAGTACTTACCTCCCTTATGGTAAAGCATAATTCATTTTATTTTCATGTCTATATGTTTATTAGGCGGAATGCCTATCATTTTAATGCTGGATTTTATTCAGTAGTACATATCATTTTAGTCCAGTGGCTCAAAAGACTGCACACTCATATTTGATTTTGGAAGATCAAAAGACTGTGGGTTCTGCTCCCACACAAGGTATTTGGATTAACTTCCTAATAGTGACACCATATTGTAGCATAAGGGTGGTTCACAGATTCATAGGTAGTTTCTAAGCATATGGTCTAGGAGACCATAGATGAGCCTACCCCAATTGTCCAAAAGCACTATCTAGTTAAGTGATTTGCTCAAGGTTACACAGTAGGCAAATAAAAACTAAGGGAATCAAAATCTGTACCACAGGAAACAGCTCATCAGCACCCCATAACCTTAATCATCTGTGCTAAGTGCCAGACATTGCACTCCTGAGTGTGTTGTCTTTCAGATGAGACATTAAACTGTGGAGCCATGTGCCTTAGTTGGTGGTAGTTCAGTTAGATGCGAAATATTCCATGACACATTTCTTTATTGAATAACTATATTACAAATAATTAAAATTTATAAATAAGTTGCATTATAGCAAAGACATAGCAAAATAATTAAAAGTAAAATTTCCCTCAAAAAGAATCACCTTTACTTGACTTTAACACATTAGTGTGATTTTCACTTTAGTCCCCAATGCCTTATCTTTTTTAGCATTTCTGTCATAACGAATGGTGCACATCACCTTTCTCCTTTTTTTGCAGGAGGGCTTACATACCCACTCAAAAGAACGCCATGTCTCAGAGAAAAGAGACTATTCTGAGGAGCAGCAATCTCAGAATTAATATATTACGTGAGTCCAAGTCTCAGTAGTCATGGAACTTACATTATTGAGTCTCTGGATTTCAAATGATCACTATTTCATTCATTTGACTTTCTTCACTACCCACACTTTTTTTCTTCCCCATCATACTTTTTACTTTCTGTATTGTCAAAATTTCCTTCGGAATCTTGTTTATATTACAAATAAATGTCTTCTTTTTCATACTGCATTTATAACAAAAACATATTTTTATTATCCTTCTTATCACTGGATTTAAAATTCTCCACTTCTCCATATTTCATTAATTTGGCAACATGATTATTCATGTTATGCCCTTTCTACACACTGTGCACATTTTTTCTTAGTTATTAGTATTAATTTCACTGCAATAAAATGAGGTCCTCATCTAATTTCAGTAAACGCTATACCTCTTTTGCCATTTATAGAAATAACCATAGGAAACTGGTAAACTGTTTTTTTTTCTTTCACCAAACATGAAACTCAAGCTTCATACCAAGTAGTCTATACATTTTTATCATGAATCATTTTTTTTTAATGTTGTGCAATGTACTACAATTTGACTTTACCTGTGCTTCAATATCCATTTTCTGTATTGCATCAGTCCTGAACCATGTATTTAGCTTACTTTTCAACTATAAACCTAAGTCATGCTTAAACTCTCTAACACATACAATTTTCTTTATCTGGAAATATGTAACAAATCTAGCAGTGAGTCCCATATTCTCAAATGTTATATCTAAGGAAGTATCACTCACAATGTATACAATAGAAAGAATGTTCTATACAACAAAGCCAAAAGCTTCACCAAAAGTCCCAAATGACATACCTATCAATGTTTTTAGCTGTTTCTACTTTTATATATAAATACTTCTTGCCTTTTAGATGAGAAAGTCCCTTCCTTTGCAGTTCACTGTAACAGCTGCATACATTCTCATCTACCAATATATCCACCTCCAGGGGCACACACTCACTTCCATATTACTAGTCACATGAATAAATAGCAGCATCTACAGACTCTTTCTAGTATAAGTGAACCTCTAGTCAGATGGCAGCATCGGTCTCCTTCACTTTAGTTCTCCTCATCCATAGGAAACCTCCACTCCAGCGAAATGCCTCATGACAGAGCACTGTAATTAAGTGAGGGCTCATCAATTTATATCACCCACTACAATTTATCCTTACCAACAATCTGCAACTCAGTTATCTTCACATTTTCTTGTATCTGCATTATCGCTTCTACCTCTCTTTCACTCTTCTGTCTTACAGTTAACCATATTTCATTCATCTATCTCAGCAGCAAGTCCTCTAGTGTCTTTTAGAGGAATAGTAAGGGAAATTTTCCCAGTGGCCTGGCCAAATTTTCCCCTAGTCAGTATGACTACAACCTCATATCTCCTCTGTAAACAGGCCTTAGGCCAAGTGGGGTCAACCCAGTAAACAAAAGTAAAATTAAAAACAAAATAATTTTGCATGAGGACTGCAATTGTATGTTTCTTGACTAGGAATTTTCAACCAAAATATATATATTTTTTTCAGTTTGGTATGTTTTGAAATGACTTTAAGATGCATCATATATTCCTAAAGTATATTTGTGCTAGTTATGAAGTACTCTCTTTAATGTAAGGTACAGTGACCTTTAGGTTAGGACATAAACCTAGCAGGCATGTGAGGACACATGGGGGCATTTTCTTTCCAAAACATGCTGATTTTAGGCTAAATTGTATTCTGTTTGTTTGGAGCATAGATGTGTTTTGTTTAGCCGTTTTTATAAATTGTGGTAAAGTATTGACATAGGTCAGAGTTATGGCAATCCAAAATTAAAATTTCATATTTTTTGATGAATCACATTTGTCTTTATAGTTATCATCTCTTGTTTTTAAGAGTTAGATACAATGCAAAATACGTTGTTTACATTTACTCAAAATGAAAAATCAGCTACTACATGTATTTTTCAGTGCACTCATGCCACTTGTTCTCCTTTTCTACAGCTTTTAGTATCTTCAGTATGTAGTACTGCCCTTGTTATAACTTCCTACCAGGGAGGAAGTAATATTTCAGCAGCATATTGCTTACCTTTCTTTGAACCTAATGTTAAACTAGTGCTTAGCAGAGATATAAAACCTATGTTAGCTTCACCATTACTTCCTTTTGTTTTCTTGCACCTCGGCTTCCCAAATATCATGGCTTCTGCTTCATATAATGTTTACACCATCAATTTGTTACCATCCATGCACTTAGGAAACTGTTTTGTCTGCCCAGTATCTGTATACTTTTGGGTGCTAAGTTATAAAATATTTACAGGGGCAGATCAAAAACTTAATATTGTCATTTCAATTTCTCACTTTTTTTGTACAGCTGTCCACCAGGGTGTAACTATCAGATTCTATTGAAACGTCAGCACTTATAACACCAAGTGCTGACAGAAGGAAAAAAAAGTTTCAAAATGCAGAAGAGCGAATCTTGAACATCACTCTTATTCTTTAAGCTTCTTTTTTGCCGGGGGGTGGGGGGGGTGGGCAAGCCCTTACCCCAAGCTTATATATACCAACTCCAAGATTGCCATATCTTGGTGAAAATGAAATATTCCCAGGAAATGGCCATCTTAAATTTAGCATATTTAAGTCTAATTTTTGCCATTCAGTCTCCATGATTTGGGACTCAATCTAGTGGGGCCAACATTTCAAATGGTTGCAGCAACTACTACTAATGCTTGAATTGCTAATATAAGACTCTGTTGACTGTTATAAATATTCTTAGCTAGCTTACAGAGAATACTAACTACAAAGAATGATCTGATGATACATACCAAATCTCTAAACATCATGTCATCTAGGTACACATCGATCATTATCCCACTGTACTCTGGGCTTATCAGACCAATCATAGAATACAGTGCACCCTTTGGTATGTACCTTACCAGGCATATGCAGCAACTAGAGTGACCTGAGAGGTTCCTTACAAAAAGAATACAAGGTGTAATGATCCTGCCTTACACAGAGCTCCTTAAAGCTCTTTCACTCTACTCAGTCTGCTATAGATTACTGAGGAGTGATCTACACCTGGCATATGAGGCACCCACAAACCCCACACTTATGAATCTCCTACATATTTGTAAGTCAAAGAGTACCAGAAATACAAGGTCTAGGGATATGAATTTTGTCTGTGACTTAAACAGAACATGCTGGAGAGACAGATATGCGTCCCAGAGACTACACCTCCTATGGAACAGGCCTCTTATCTATTACCCAGTTTAAGCACAACCTAGACAATTGGATTGGGAATAGGAAATTTACTGGGCCTGGAACCCAAGTCCTTTATGGATAGAGGTAGCTTAAAAATTCCTGGCCTTAAATGTGCTATTTGGATACATGACATCATTATTCTTTCAGAAAAACTTGGCTAGGCTTAAAACCTCCCTTCTCCAGATCATTAGCCTAGTAAGAATCTATGAATCTAAACTGTTGTACTACAGAAATAGTTACTCAGTCATTTTTTCTAATTGCTTGCTTAACTAGTTAAGGGTCAGAGTTGGGTGACACAGTTTATCCTGCAATCATCTGTCACAAGGCTGAAGCCCTAATCTTGAATGCAATGTCAGTAAATTGCTGGCTGCAGGTACCACTTAGTTCCTATCACGTAACACTCATACCTTTAACCAGTTTGGAGAAAATGCCTGTCCAACTTCTTACATCTTTGGAATATGAAGGAAACTGGCACCTGAAAAAAGCCTATATGGACACACAAAGGATGTCTCAACTCCACTTAGAAGACACCTAAGATGAGAATTGAAACTGGAACCAAGCACTCTGAGGCAGCAATGCTAAGCACTTAGCCACAGTGCCACCCATATGTAGTACATACTACAATGCTACATTGGAAACTGTCTTGTGAACGACAATAAATTCCAGACTGGATCAGGATTCCATATGTACAATTGCCTAATTTCAATTATTTACACAATAATACTGCTGTAGTTTGTATGATGATGTGATTATATCAACATCTATCATTTGTATAAAAGTATATACTTAGGAGACATGACTCCTGTATCTTAATTACATATGGTTATGACAGAAAAAAAATTGTTTGGATGACACTACCAATTCAGTTAAATACACACAGTCATTATTCTGTGAATATTATACTATTTTAATGTATATCTGATTTCATCTGTCCAGAGAAAGCCCAGTCTGCAAAATAGGTACATTTATTATTATAGAGATGTTTTGATGAGTGGAGCTGCTGACCTCTTTTTTTGTCTCCAGAAGGAGTATGCATGTTCTAAAAACATGCCTGTCATGCCGACCCCTTTCTTCCTGGGCAGGTCTTAAACTCTCATGTCTGGTTGTCTCAGTAATGGCTAAATACTTCACAAGAGAAGGACATTCAAAGCTAGCTGCCCAGCTGTCCAATGTAGGTGTAACTGTAGGATATGAGCTTACTTTTAGTGAGCTGGAGCATTTTCATTTATTTTATATATTTATTAACCAGTTAAACCCAATGAGCATAAAGAACCTTCTTTAGGGGCTACTGGGCTGCCACTTTTTTTAGGGGTAACCCAGCACCATGGTCTGGTTATGTGACTTGTACAAAGTCACCCAGCATGTAAATGAAGGTTGAAAGAATTAAACTCTGTATCCTTAGCTATAAGAAGCAGCTTGTTAGCAGCTCAGGTCCTTAATCCTCTGTGTTAACTGCCAGAAGTGAAACATAGCAAGAGGCTTCAAAAACCAAAAATGAATTTTGTCTTATTCATTATCCCATTTTAACACAGTGCCTGTAGTAATTTGCTATGAATACAAAATATGTCATTTTCTTAAATATACTTTTAATGACACCAATATCAACTGAAAACTATGTTCAGATAATGACCAAGTTGAAATCTGGTTTGGGGCAAAAACGTCTAGAAAAGTTTCCAATCAAACAGATGTGAAAAAGACTGTAATTATTTTAAATAACCTGAAAGAGGAGATACACAGAAAACATACAGATTGCAGGAATCTTTGTGAGATCAGAATCACTGATTTTGTATTACATGGGTTCAGACAGAGTTCAGATGATTACCCTTTATGAAATATTTTATGTATATATATAGATATATATATATATATATATATATATATATATATATATATATTTAGGTTCACTACATGAGACCCGAAAACCCTTAATACCGACGCCCATAATCCTGAGACCAGAAGACCAGATACCCAAAAAACGAGAAGACCGGAAGACCAGAAACGTAAAATTTAAAATTTCTACCAATACACTAAACATAAACCACACACATACACATGCACACACCTTCACCCAAAACATAAACACACAAACCTACACTATATACAAGCAGGGGGGCAAGCCCCCATGCACCCCCCATGTGTGGGGCCCCACATCCCCCTACTTAAAGTTTCCAACTCCAAGGTCACACTACACAGACAAACACATGAAAACACCACCACATACCTACATTCCCCTCACACACACACACATACACACACACACACACACACACACACACACACACACACACACACACACACACATCACGTCACAACACACACTTACACACACACTAAAGCCCCTAACCAACACACTCAAACATAGATACTTACCTGAACTTCCAGCAATCCATTCACAAACTGCAACACCAGAAGCGCTACTTCAACATCTCCGAACTTTGGGATTTCGAAATTCGCGCTTCTGGTCTTTCAGTATTTAGGGGTTTCAGCTATATGGTCTGGAGATTCTGAAATTCGATATTTCAAAATTTCGAGATTATGTAGTGAACCTATATATATATATATATATATATATATATATATATATATATATATTTATGGGTCTACTTTAAAACACTGAGACCATAACACTGAAAACCCAAAACAACGAAAACTCAGAACACTGAAAGTGTGTATCATATCACTGAAAACTACAATGCACATGTAAATAGCATCCCCCCCACCTACAACAATACCAGATTAAGAAACACACTTCTACATTTCTGCAGGGGGGCAAGCTCCCCTGCACCCCCCACACCCCCTGTAAAATAAATATACCAACTCCAAGATCGCACGACTGTGGAAAAAAGTTAATTTCCTAACCCCACTGTGACATGATCACCATACAGAATGTAAACATATGGATGTGTTGCTTTCATGGAAGTTAAATTAGTGTTCTGAGAAGTGCTAGGAGAAGTAAGTAGGGGAAAAAGTGTTTATTTGTCCAATCTGTATGTGTTTTTAGGCCATACAGGTAGGTGATTTAGACATTATGTTTACATTATGTATGGTGATCGCATTACAGTGAGGTTAGGAAATTAACTTTTTTCCACTGTAGTGCAATCTTGGAGTTGGTATATTTAATTTACGGGTGTGTGTGGGGGGCACAGCCCTCCACATGGAGGGTGCAGGGTGGCTTGCCCAACTGCAGAAATGTAGTAAAAAGTGTGTTTCTTTGGTGTTGTTATAGGTGGAGGCAATGATATTTACATTTGCGTTGTAGTTTTCAATCTTATGATGCAAAGTTACAATGTTCTGAGTGTTCGTTGTTTTGGGTTTTCGATGTTATGATCTCAGTGTTTTAAATTTCAATGTTATGAGACTTCAATGTTTTGAAGTAGATCCATGTATATATATATATATATATATATATATATATATATATATATATATATATATATATATATATATATGGATCTACCTGACTACATCGAAACTTCAAAAGAGCGAAAACGACTTCACCGACACCACATAATCGACAGTTCACAAACACGACACCTCATACACTCGCCACATCATAAAAACAAACAAAACAAATCGCCTGTCCAAAACCCACACACACAACACAAGCACACCAAAATCCTTACAAACCAACACTAACCCATACATACACAGCTATCTACAACCCTAACCCAAACCCTTACCCTAAGGTCCATCACTATCGCACACTCACCTAACCCGCGCCCTAACCCTAACTCACTTAACCCGCCCCTAACCCAAAAACTATCACTACTGCACACTTACCTAACCTGCACCCTAACCCTAACTCACTTATCCCACCCCTATCCCTACAGACCGCCAACATCGCACACTTACCTTACTCGCACCCTTACCTAACCCACGCCCTAACCCTAACTCACTTATCCCACCCCTATCCCTACACACCGTCAACATCGCACACTTACCTTACTCACACCCTAACATCCATCACTACCGCATACTTACAAATCCTTTCCCCATCTCCGTGTTCTCAGCGTCGGTGTCTTCCTCCATCGGTCTTCTGCCTTGTCGATCTTCTGGCGTCAGTGAAGTCGTTTTCGCTCTTCTAACATTTCGACGTAGTCAGGTAGATCCATATATATATATATATATATATATATATATATATATATATATATATATCTCTATATACATGGATCTACTTCCAAAATTTATATATATATATATATATATATATATATATGTTTGTGTCTTTCGGCTTTTCCCAGTTAGGGGTCACCACAGCGGAACTCCGGTCCGCTAATGATAGGCAGTAGATTTTTACATGCAGAGTTGCCAGCCCTGATGCCCAACCTTCAACGAAGGTATGCCCATTCCCGCATGTCTCCATGCAGAAGACACTCTAGCTGAGAATCGAACGGGACAACATCTTGCTGTGAGGCGACAATGCTACCGCAGCACCACCACCTCAGTCATGTATATATATATATATATATATATATATATATATATATATATATAAGCTCAATGAATGACAAAGCTTCAAACACTGGATAATTGTCCACACCTGGATTTTAATTTCAAGTACCCTATCAGCATTATCTCCATTGAATGTTTTGTCAGAGTCTTATATATTTGCTCATGCTTTCTTCAACTACTACCATAAGTAAGATCTATGCTGAGCTTGTTCTTGAAAATCTTAAACAAAACTGAATGTTTTGCAAAATGTTGCAGGGTAATAACCAGAAAATTGTAGACAAGAAGGAGCCAGTTTGCTTATCAGTAAGTCACGTTCCACACCTTGTAAATGCCGCTAGGTATGCATATGCATATTGTATTATTAACTAGTTTTTCCTAATAGGTATGCATATTATATTATAACTAGGTCATTGATACTTTTTCCTAAATACAGTGCTAGTGCAGATTTGTAATTCTTCATTTTTAGCCTTGATATATATTGTAAAATGAAAGGTCATGGCACCATCTGATTGAAAT
Source organism: Protopterus annectens (assembly GCF_019279795.1). Classification (NCBI taxonomy): domain Eukaryota; kingdom Metazoa; phylum Chordata; order Ceratodontiformes; family Protopteridae; genus Protopterus; species Protopterus annectens. The sequence goes on from NC_056743.1 coordinate 1,454,826,490, forward strand.
TTTAATTATTTATATATGCCTGCATAGAACTGACTTTACCATCTGTTGTATAGCTGGACAGAAATCTGTTGCTTCATTATTGTCACTATCATTATTTAAACTATGAATTCCTGAATACTGTGCCTATGTGAAATTAAATTAAATGCAATTATAAAATGGTGTATCTTTATTTTTTTTAGTTTAATTTAGATTCCATTTATTCAGCCATTGCTGTAGCATGCCATTTCTCTCCATATGAAAGGAAAGTAAAATGGAATTTATTTGCAGAAACTGTGCTCAGTTTTTTGAGTACTCATACCAAGGCTGAAAACCTACTTTGTTTATGCTACTTTACTTATAAAAAGTGTAACGCTGCTGAAAGTGTGTAGTCCGTGACTTGTTCTGTTAGTGGGGTATAGAAATATTGCCTTGTGCAGCAAAACTTGGTTCAATAAAATAATACCAGTCACTAACCACTTACTTTACTAGCGACAGACAACACTGACTCATCAGGCTGCAAATGTAACCTGCTGAGATGACAAGCAATAGATAAGGATACCTATTCTTAGAGCTGATATCAGTGCCAGATCCCGGCATAAAATATAAAATGATAGTTGATCTAACCCCTTCCTTCCTTCTTTAGGCAAGTTGTAAAGTAAATCAACTACAGTCTGAACACCCAGAAAGATTAAAAAAAAGAGAATTCTATAGTACTTTTATTTAATTCAAAAGGGGGCCTTGTATTTGCCTCATTTTTTGGAACCCTCCCAAACATTTAAACAATGAAGCCCAGATCAGGAGAAAGTCTGAGTAATAACATTCTTATAGTACAGAGCAGCCTTACATAGTAGAACTTGTACATTATTACTAAGTTACATTTATATTCCAAAGGTGCAGAAAATTGCTTATTGTTTCTTTGTATTCTGCATAGACATGCAACTACACCTACTAACCAACACCCCAAATACTGGACCCCCCCCACCCTTCAGCCTATTCAGACACCAATCCCAGACCATCAACTACTTCTAACGCTGTCATTATTAACCTCCCTACTCAACAAAATGTCATACAAACCCTATTCTCATTTCAGCCCGTAACCACTGACACTATTAAGAAACTGCTACAAAAACTAAAACCCTGCTCTACCTCAGTTGACAATCTCCCACCATACTCTTTCAAACCGGTTGCTAACTCAGTGGCCTACCCAATCAGTATCTTTATAAATAGGTCTTTATCTGAATCAGACGTACCTACAATATGGAAACAATCTCACATCACCCCCATCCATGAAGGAGGCAACTCTTTTGATCCATCCAATTTCCGTCCTATATCCATGTGACATCTGTGCGCTGGCCCAGTAATCAAGGAGCCTCACTCCTCACCACTAACACCAGTGAGGGGCATGTACATTAGGAAGGATAACAAGTACACACACAGTAAAATACAATTTCCCTTAAGAGCACAAGAGATCACAGTCAGTCTGGGGCTGGTTTCTCCCTTTCTCTCCAGATCCCCAATAAGACTCCCCTCTGGCACAGCTATAGGGTTCAGATCTCAGCCAAGTAGTCAAGGCAAAACCTCCAAGTACCCTCTCTGTCCAACCAGTGCTTTGCCTCCCTGCCCAGGTAGCTGACATACACACACACTTTGATATTTAGTTTACATGCAAACACAAAGACACTCCTTGGGAAGGCTGGCACAGGTTTTCCAGCTATGCCCCCTCCTGCCAGGCTATAAGGTAGTAATCACCAACTAGTCTTATCAGCTACTAATAAAGCCCTTCCCAAAGGGTGACCAATTTCACTGTGTAATATTACTGTTATCCAAATAGTGTGACCCGGGGCTAAGGCTATACTTGCGTGACTTAGTACAGTATCACCAAACACATCCAAGTACTCTAGAGCTTATGTTATCTCTACACAAAACAGCCACAGTTGAAAGGTTTAAAATATTTAATAATAAGTAATAAAAACACAACACAAATCTTATTACTTCAACACAATGACATTACAGAGTTCAGAGATCAGAGGAAAAGGCTTTAAAGTAATACTGTAGAATAGTCTCTGACATAAATATAGAAAACAGCTAGACTAATTTGTCTATTTCTATCTATCTCTAAGAGAAGTCACTGTTCTAAATAAATATCTTACTAACAGAGCAAGCAAGTGCTAGTGAGTTGATGTGTTCAGGTTCAGACAAAATCCAAAATGTTCTCTCTATCTGGGAAGTCTTAAGTTGATAACACAGTACTACTGAGTAATTTCAGATTACATCATTCTTAACAGTTCTGATTTAGTTTAGCTGGCTAACAGAAGCTCAGAATTTACATTTCTTAGTAAGCTGCACCTGGCCAGGAAGCTACAGCAATAAAATACATTATACATGTAAAACCTTAGTAATTATCTCTTAAATCAAGACAATAGCAATAATTTCCTAGCCCAGACATCCTGCCTCTGAGCTTGAGATCAAACAGTCATACAATGCTTGACTTATCATCTTTCTTCCAGCAGAGTGCATTGTGGTTACATTTTTGAAGCTGAGTAAAACATAGTTTAATCATAACATATAGTTCTGTTTACATTTATAAAAGCAAGCCTGTGGATTATATTAATATTTACAAATGACATAGAATTATCTACAGAATACTGTATAGCTAGATTGGCAGCCTTCACATATCCCCCCAGGAGAACTCAAGCTATTTTTTAGGTGACCCTTGCGAAACGTTGCTTGAGAGGGTTAGGTCTATCTGAGTATACCTTACCCCATTCCCTGTCTTGAGAGCCCATCTGCATTGGCATTGCTAATCAGACTGTGGTGCTGCACTGACATATATGCTTGCAACCCCAGGCTTCATCTTAGCAACTTGGCATTTTGCTGGCTGGCTCGGTATAATCAGGTTAGGGGGTTGTGATCTGTAACTACAGTGAATTTCCTTCAATACAGATAAGGTTGAAGTTTCTGCAGTGCCCACACTATGGCTAGACATTCCTATTCTACAGCCGCATAGCATTCCTCCCTGGGTTGGAGCCTATGATTGAGATAAACCACTGGGTTCTCTTCTCCCTCTGAAGAAATCTGGCTAAATACAGCCCCTACCCCATGGTTCAAACCATCCACATGCACAACAGTTCTTTGTTGTAATCTGGACTGGCTAACACCGGGGTCCTCCCAAAACTTCTTTAAGCTTCTGGAATGCCTGCTCACATGCTGTGGTCCACACTACCTTATCTGGCCTGTTTTTCCTTGTCAGGTCTGTGAAGGGAGTAGCTATGGTACTATAACTGGGGATGGACTTTCTGTAGTACCCTGCTGTCCCTAAGAATGCCCTCACCTGCTTTTTGGTAACAGGTGGCCATGCCTGAATGGCTTCTACTTTGGCAGGTTCTGGCCTGATCTTACTACTCCCCACTCTATGTACCAGATAGGAGAACTCTGCCATACCCACCTGACAATTTGCTTGGCTTAATGGTCAACCTTGTCCTCTGTAGTCTGCCCAGCACCTCCCTGACATGTTGAAGGTGTTCTTGCTAGGAATGGCTGTAGATGGCAATATCATCTAGGTAAGCAAGGGCAAACACTCCTGCTAGGATATGATCTACCAGCCTCTGGAAAGTTGCTGGGCAATTCTTTATCCCAAAGGGCACCCTTTGTGAACTCATACAAGCCAAAAGGAGTTACAAAGGCTGACCTCTCTCTAGCACTCGGATTCAGGAGCACCTGCCAGTAACCGTTGGTAAGATCAATGGTGGTAACATACTTAGCTCCACCCAGCTGTTCTAGGGCCTCATTTGTCCTAGGCATGGGGTAAGCATCTGACTCTGTGTGACTATTTAATTTCCTGTAGTCCACACAGAACCTGGTGCTGCCATCCTTCTTTGGCAACAGCACCACTGGGGAGGCCCAGGGACTTTTGGACACCTGAATTATCACTAGTTCTAATGTTTCCTATATCTCCTACCTCAGAGTCTGTTTGACTTTCTCATGTACCCTATAAGGGGCTTGCCTAATAGGCCTTTGGGGTCCTGTATCCACCTGGTGCTGCACCAGGTAGGTGCTTTTTGGTTTCCTAGTGAACATGTCCTCAAACTCCACACTACAGTTACCTTTATACCCTTCAGCCAAACTTGGACATTGCACCCCACACTGAGTATCAATATTCTCAAAGACCCACACTCAGTTGGTGCACCAGACTCCTCCCGCATCCACTGCAACTAACAAGGGCCCCCCCATTGTAAATTCCTCTTAAAAGGTACCATCCAACCCGCCTCCTCGCTTCCAACACTGGAAAATATGAAGGTCTCTCCAAACACCATTATATTGGGTGACTTCAACTACCCAACCATAGACTGGGAGCATTACTTTAGCTCCAACACCCTAGCCCAAAGATTCCTAGAATTTATAAACTCAAATGCTATGGAACAACTTGTTACCACTCCCACAAGAGGGGAAAACATACTGGACCTGATCATCACCAACATGGGGACTCTATGCTCCAGACCAGAAGTGTATCCCTCACTGGTAAGATCAGACCATAAACTAATCTCACTGGATATTCACATCCCGACCTCACCCCATGCCCAGAAAACCACAGTGAAAAACTTCTCTAAAGCAAATTTTACACTCCTCAAAACCAAGGTGGAATCTTTCAAAGCCCCCGGGCCTGTGGATAATACGGCCCAGACAGCAAAATCCTTTATAAATACATTCTATGAACACCTTCAGGAATGCATGGATCATGCAATCCCAAATAAAACCAAGACACAATCCCCCAAAGGCAGATGCCCTGTCTGGTGGACCTCATCCATAAACAAACTATACAATAGAAGGAGGAAGCTACTACATGATAGAGCAAAATCCCAAAAAGGGAAGGCATCTCTGATCAGTATTAGCAAAAAACTACGGGCACTCATAAAATCGTCTAAGGCCAGCTTTGAGAGAAAAATTGCACAGGACACTAAGGATAATCACAAGGCTTTCTTTAGTTATGTTAGGTACCTGGGTGGGAATTCCCAGATACAATCAGAATTAGTTCAAAATGACAAAAAAATACACCGAACCCACAGACATTGCCAACATCCTAGCTGACAGGTTCAGCGCAAACTTCTCCCCCACCTCCCCACCAAAAGGGCTAATATCTATCCCAGCAGAGTGCTGCCCCCCTGACATCTCAGATGCTCAGGTAAGAGCTGCCCTCTTCAAAGCAAGAAACACAGCATCAATGGGACCAGATGGTGTCCCGGGCTGCGTCCTACATGAACTCCAAGAAGAGCTAAACCCAAACCTAAAACTACTGTTCAATCTCAGCCTTACTACAGGATATGTACCCAAAGAGTGGCGTACAGCAACAGTGGTCCCTCTCCACAAAGGTGGTGCCTCAATGGATCCTGGAAACTATCGCCCCATAAGTCTCACTAGCTTGGACTGCAAAGCTATGGAAAGGATCATCATGGACCTTATAAATAAAGATATTGGGGACCTGCAGACTCTGGATCCTACCCAGTTCGGCTTTGTTAAGGGCAGATCCTGCCTCTTGAACCCGGTTGATTTCTTTGAAACAGTCACCAAGGCCATTGACAAGGGGAAGGTGGTCCACACAGCCTACCTGGACCTCGCAAAAGCCTTTGATACAATACCCCACTCGGGCATTATAGATAAGCTCACCAGCTTAAATATAAACCCCTATGTCACTAGATGGGTTGCAAACTGGCTCAAGGACAGAACCCACATGGTTAGAATAGCTGGAGCCATGTCAGACTCCAAACCAGTTACAAGTGGCATCCCACAAGGCTCAGTCCTGGGACCTCTCTTGTTCGGTATATATTTCTTGGAGGTACAGGCCAACATGGAAGGACTGTGGCTGACCAAGTTCGCAGATGACTGCAAACTGGGTGCCATAAAAGACTTGCCAGCCGACACAAGCATCCTTCAAAAGGGCCTCATAGAAACAGACACCTGGTGCCAGAGCCATGGCCTCAAGCTAAATGCCAAAAAGTGTATAGTCATCCCCTTTGGCAAAAACAAAGTGCCCACAAATTACCACATAGGTGGTAATCCATTAAGTACAGAAGAAGTAATTAGGGACCTGGGGACCCAAGTTGATAGCAATCTCTCATTTGACAACCACATGGCCAAAGTGGTTAGAAAAACATTTTATATAGCCCACCTAATCATGAAGGGATTCACATCTAGATCAGGGGAGGTCATCATGCCTTTACTCATCCCTCATCAGGCCCATAATTGAGTACAATGCCCCTTTTGGGATGTACCTTACCAGACACCTGCAGCAACTGGAAAGACCCCAAAAGTACCTCACCAAGAGGATCAAGGGGCTCAAACAGATGCCGTATGCTGCCCGGTTAAAGAAACTCCAGCTCTACTCAGTGGCATACCACCTGCTCAGAGGCGATCTGTGCCTGACGTATAAAGCCATGTCCAACCCAGAATTAATGGACATGCTGCACCTCAGAAAATCCAAATCCCATCGAGCTACGAGCTCGAGGGACTTGAACCTCAGCACTGAAATAAATAGGACATGCTGGAGGGACAGATTCATAACCCAGAGGCTCCCTTCACTCTGGAATAAAATCCCAGTCCAGGTTAGGCAGAGTCCCTCATTGACTCTCTTCAAGAGGAATCTTGATGAGTGGATGGGAGATCATAGGTTTACCCCGGGTATCACTTCTGTGTCACTGTTAGACAGAGGCACAGTATACTAACCTTGAAAAAGGGCATAGCAAAATTAATTTAATATGGGTGGTGAAAGTCATACACACTCTGGCTAGGCTTATAAATGCCCTAGGGCAGATAGCCTAGTATGAACCTATGAAACTATGAACCTAATCATACTGTTTACATACCCTTTCAAACATGTGAATGAAACTATCAAAATTATCCCCCTCTGTAAATTGCTGAAGAAATTTACTGACCTCTTGTACTTCTGGGGTCCAGTTACTTCCTTCTCCATTACCTCCATGACTCTGACAAAGAGTCAGCATCTCCTTTTCATGCTGCCTCTACCTCTCCTTCTCCACAGCTCCCATTTCCAAATGCCAGGCCTCCAACTCACGTGTCTTTAGCCCCAGATGGATTTTTAGGTCCTCTGCAGAAAGTTTGAGCTTTCCATTCTCTGAGTGTTCTACATCTCCACGGCCAGTCTGATTCTCCTCCTGATTGCTCTTTTCTGATGCAGCTGTGACGAAAGCTGCAATCATGTCTGCCTTAGTCAGGTTTCTATGCACCAGTCCTTTAGCCGGGCACATCTCAGCCAAATGGCTCCTTGTCTGCTTACCATACTCTACTGCTGACATGCTTGCCTGCTCTCCCTAATTTACTAAGCTAACAAAAGAAATAAAACAATTGTGATCTGAACTCTGAATATTCACTGCATGGCTGATTTAGAGTACAAAAACACCTTCGGTGATCACTGTACACAAGCTAGAGGAATTCACTATCCACACCACTACAAGCCAATTAGTATGTGATGTGGCTAATTCACCACTATCAAACAATTAATATCTAATGTGGATAACCCACAACTGCCAAATAATTAATATGTGACACCCATGCACTGGCCTAGTAATCAAGGCACCTCAATCCTCACCACTAGCACGAGTGAGGGGAGTGCACATTGAGAAGGATAACAAGTACACACACAGTAAAGTACAATTTCCCCTTAAGAGCACACAGAGATCACAGTCAGTCTGGGGCTGGTTTCTCCCTTTCTCTTCAGCTCCCCAAGACTCACCACTGGCACAGCTATAGGGTTCAGATCTCAGATGAGTATTTAAGCCAGAACCTCCAGTACCCTCTCTGTCCAACCAGTGCTTCATGTACCTGCCCAAGTAGCTGACATGCTCACACTTTGAGATTTAGTTTATATACAAACACACAGACACTCCTGGAAAAGGCTGGCACAGGTTCTCCAGCTATGCCCCCCTCTTGCCAGGCTATAAGGTAGTAATCACTGCCACCAACTACTCTTATCATCTACTAATAAGGCCCTTCCCAAAGGGTGACCAATTTCACTATGTAATATTACTGTTATCCAAATAGCAAATGTGACCCAGGGCTAAGGCTATTCTGGGTGGCTTAGTACAGCATCACCAAATACATGCAAGTACTCTAGAGCTTAAATTTTCCCTGCACAAAACAGCCACAGCTGTAAGGTTTAAAAATATTTAATAATAAATAATAAAAACACAAGATAAATAGTATTACTTCAAGACAATGACATTACAGAGTTCAGAGATCACAGGAAAAATGCTTTAAAATAATACTGTAGAATAGTCTGACATAAATATAGAAACAGCTTGACTAACCTGACTGTTTCTATCTATCTCTAAGAGAAGTCACTGTTCTAAATAAATACCTTACTTACAAAGCAAGCAAGTGCTGGTGAGTTGATGTGTTCAGGTTCAGACAAAATCCAAAATTCTCTCTGTTTCCCTCTGGTAAAATCTTAAATTGATAACACCGTACTGCTGAGTCATTTCAGTTTACATCATTCTTAACAGTTCTGATTTAGTTTCCCAGGCTAACAGAAACTCAAAATTTACATTTCTTAGTAAGCTGCACCTGGCCAGGAAGCCACAGCAATAAAAGACATTATACATGTAAAACCTTAGTAATTATCTCTTAAATGAAGACAATAGAAATAATTTCCTGGCCCAAACATCCTGCCTCTGAGCTTGAGATCAAACAGTCATACAGTGCTTGACTTATTAGCTTTCTTCCAGCAGAGTGCACTATGGTTTCATTTTTGAAGCTCAGTACAACATATAGTTTAATCATAACATATAGTTCTCTTTACATTTGTAAAACCAAGCCTGTGCATTATATTAATATTTACAAATGACATAGAATTATCTACAAAATTCTACCTAGCTAAGCTGGCAGCCTTCACAATCCACCTTGTCACCCATATCCAAAATTCTTGAGAGAGGTATCCATCAGCAGGTAATGCAATATCTATTGCAAAACACTATTTTAACCAAAACCCAACATGGCTTCTGATCCAGTCACAGCACATACAGCCCTATTATCTTTTACAGACACTGTAAACAAGGCCAGAGATGCATGATGTTATACAGCCTCAGTATTCCTAGATCTCTACAAGGCCTTTGACACAGTGTCTCACCTCTTACTTTTGAACACACTGTCTAACTTGGGCTTCTTAAATAATGTAGTGAAATTGTTTCAGAGCTACACCAAGGATCATAAACAAGCAGTGAAATGGTCCAATAAACTCTCACTCCCTCTCCACATCCCTACTGGAGTCCCTCAAGGCTCCAGCCAAGGACCCCTACTTTTCAACATTTTTGCAAACAATCTTCACAGTGCCTCTCACCCTGGGACCCTCATTCAATATGCTGATGATTCCACCATAATTTGCACAGCTCAATTACTACCAGAACTACTTTCAAAAACCCAACAGTCCTTTACTGCAGTCAAATACTGGCTAAGAAATGCCTGACTCTTTCTTAATCCAAAGAAGACAAAACTAGTACTCGTTCATCCCAAAAACACCTCCCTGTCATTGATCATTTCAACATCATTGCATCTGATAACACTATCATAGAAATAATGCAGGAAACCAAACTTCTATGTGTTATCATTTACAATAAACTTTCATTTGACCCCCATATACAGCAAAATATAAAAAACTCATCAAAAACTGGTACTCTTATATAGAAACAAATGTTTCTTTACTGTAGCAATCAAAATGGCCCTTGTAAAAACATTTTTATTTCCCTCCCTTCTTTATGGTGCCCCTGTCTTAACTAACTTACAAACTTCTACCCCAAGCAAAATGTAATAGTGCTACAACAAAGTTGCAAAGTTTGCCACAAACTCTAAATATCACACACACCACTATAAACCAATCCTAGAATTAAACTGACTTGAACTCCCCAACCAACTTGCCTTTATTCAGCTATCCACCTTGCACAACCTTATTTTTAAGCCTACTGCCTACCCTGTGTGAAGACAGGTGAAAGCTGCCAGCCTAGCCAGATAGACTTTTGTAGATAATTATGTCATTTGTAAATATTAATATAAGCCAGAGGCTTATTCTCTTAAATGGGAAAAATGGTGTTAAATGTGGAAATGCAAAAATGTAACATCAGTGCACTCTGCTGTAACAACGCTGACAAGTCAATTCTTTGATGTCAAAACTCAGAGCCGATATGTCTGGATGAAGGAATTCTGCCTATTGTTTTGAGGCCAGAGTTAACAGCTAGAATTTGCATGTATAATTTATTTTATTGCTCTGGTTCCTGACCAGCTGCAAGATCAAAGGGGCTATTAACCTCTGAGAGTCTGTTTGCCTGGGAACCAGAAAGAAATTATGTAAACTGAAATTAATCAGTGGTACTGTGTTATCAATTTAAGGACAGAAAGAATGAGGGCATTAGAGCATTTGTCTTCAGAACATCCAACATCACCAGCACTGCCTATGTCTATATGTAAGATTTTAGAACTGTGTTTTCTCTTAGATATAGCTATCAAATAGGAAGATTAGACTAGTTTGCTTTTCTGTGATGTCAGAACTATTCTACTGTATTATTTTAAACATTTTCCTGTAATCTCTGAACTCTTGACTGGCACTGTGTAGTAAGAAGTATCGTCTTGTGTTTTTATTATTTATTATTAAATATTTTTTAAACCTTTCAATTGTGGCTGTTTTGTGTAGAGATAAGTTAAGCTCTAAGAGTACATTGCATGTATATAGTGATACTGTACCAAGTCACTCCAAATAAGCTTTGCTGTTCAGTCACACTTACCATTTGGATAATAATATTGCACAGTAATAATTAGACACCCTTTAATAAGGGCCTTTGTGTAGCTGATAAATATTATCTGGGTGGTGGCAGTGATTTCTACCATATAGTCTGGGTAAAAGGGGCACAGCTGTAGAACCAGTGCCAGCCTTCCCCTGGAGTGTCTGTGTGGTTGTATATAACTCTTATCTCAAAGTGTATGTGTGTCAGCTACTTGGGCAGGGACATGAAGCACTGGTTGGACAGAGAGGGTGTTAGAGATTTTAGCTTCTCCACTAGGCTGGGATCTGGACCCTATAGCTGTGCCAGTGTGGAGTCTTATTGAGGACCTGGAGAGAAAGGGAGAAACCAGCCCCAGACTGATTGTGATCTCTGTGTGCTCTTAAGGGAAATTGTACTTTACTGTGTGTGTATTTATTATCCTTTCCCTATATGGATGCTCTCACTGGTGTTAGTGGTGAGGATTGAGGCTCCTTGATTGCTGGGCCAGTGCAAGGGCATCACACCCTGCACTAGCCAATCTAGTCAAACCTTACACACCAAATCGATTCCTATGATCAGAAGACAAATATCTTTTAGCTATCTTAAAACCCACATGAAAATCATGTCACTCTCTGTATTCATACTATGTCTCTATACTTTGGAATTCACTACCTCTAGCTACCCGGTCTATGCCTGGCCTAATCCATTTCAAAGCCTCTTTTAAAAATCATCTCAAAATACATGGCTCTGCTCCTGCATAAAGCCTGCCTAATGCTTAGGTTGTCTTCTTCTTCTTCTTCTTCTTCTTCTTCTTCCACACTAGCCTCATCGTCCTCTTGTGTCACATTTCAATCCCTCACAGACTGCGAGATCCTAAGGCTCTTCTAACTCTTCCTCTGTTTCTATACTCTATCCTTACGTTACTGCTCAGGCTTTATTGCTTCTATTCTTCTTAACCCTCTCTTGCTTATCTATCTGCATCATTAACTTTTTGGCTGTTATTTTCCTAACTGAAACTAACATTCTATTTTTCATGTGCTATAATAGTCAATGTCACACATTGCTACCTACTTATTATTTTTTTTGACACTATCTTCATCATGTATGTTGAGAGTGATTATTATTGTCTGTAATGTTTTAACTATATAATTGTCTAGATGTGTAGTAATGTAACATAGTTTGTTATTTCAACCTATTTTTGTGTAGTATTTCTAGTGTGATTTGCATTGTACTGGATTATACTGTATTTGTATTGTACTGTATGTGGAGCTTTTCTTCCCGGGCCTCTGCTGAAAACGGGTTCTGTAGACCCGGTCGGACCACCTCGGTAAACAAATGTCAAATAAATAAATACATAAATAATAAACTACACTAGGCAGAAACTGCTTGATTTCTTAAATTGTCTATGTAAGAATAGAATAGGTGATAATAATAGTGATTAATTCATAATAATGTGATGTCACATAGCCATTGTTGAACTAGAATTTAGGTTCACAAGAGCTTAATAAGATATGTTCACTCTTGCATTAGGTGGTGGACAATAAAAGCAATGAGATGGTCTTATCATTTCATAGTGTGTGCTAGCACCCCACGTGAGGCAATAAAGGAACTGTTTATTTGTTCAGTCACATCAGCAGATTTTATGCTCATGTATTAATTATCTGTGCAAAATCAGAGACCTACAGGCACATTCAGAGCATTCCAAATTGTTGCCAGCATCCTCATAAGTACTTGTTTAGGTTTTAAATATTACCTGTATTACCTATCTCCATAATTTGACATTACGTTTAACCCTTGCTTTTGGCATCTGACAGTAAAGTGTACCTAAATATTATCCTCTACCTTCTTCTTCTTTCTTTCTGTGTATGCATATGCAGCTGTATATCTCTGTCATCCTACCCCAGCCCATACCTTCCCTTCACCATTGCTTGTATCTCTGAGCTGCATGATTCCAAAGATCTTACTCTACCTTCCTCTGTATGGCTGTTAGAAGTGGACATTGCACTGCAGATGCAGCCTTGCCGGTGCTATGTGTGATGGGAGAATGAGCTTTGCATCTTCAGAATCAACTCCATGTGCTAAACACAAAAACTACCTGTCAGTCTCTGTTACTTAACTTTTGACGTTACACTGCACTGCATAGCTCATCAAAAAAATTAATAACGCCCAGACACTCTTCTGTTTGCCCTCCTAGAACTATCCCATAAAGAACACGTAATCCATATTTTTCTGCCAAGGTACATAAAGTTGCACATTATCTATTCATTCATTCATTCATTCATTCATTCATTCATTCATTCATTCATTCATTCTCTGATTACCTACTTAATCAAACACGGAGTTAACATGGTGCTGCAGACATTGCTGACAATCAGTATAAACAGTACATGCAAGGTAGAGAAACTAATCTTGTACAGGACACCTGTCTGCTGCAAGACACGCACAAACACTAGCACAGACTGTCACACATATGAGCATGCTCACACACACACACACACACACACACACACACACACACACACACACACACACACACACACACACACACACACACAAGATACACACACACACACACACACACACACACACACACACACACACACACACACGCAAACACATGCATGTACACTCACACAAATACCTGGTCAAATATGGAATGCAAATCTACAAGCAGTTTGAGGGTTTGTCAATTTACCTACAGCCTGTCCTTAGGGTGAAGGAGGAAAAACATGGTACTGAAAAAAAAACATGGACTCAGAGACAACATGTGGGCTGAACACAAAAGGTTCCCCAGCTACAAAGTGGTGTTAATTGCTTTGGTACTGTAAAGGTGCAGTTTTTGGATTTAGTCTCAGCTGCACAATATCAACCTATGATGCAATAAATTACCCCCATTCCTCACTCCCAGAGTCACTGCTCAAATCTTGATATCATCAGTGAACAGGGTTGTCATGATCCCTAATTCCAGTGAGATAACTGATAAAAAATATTAAATTAAATTAGATCCAGTGCTTGTTACCAGCTTTTCTCCTGGTAGTGCCCAACTAAATGCCATACACTGCTTCTAGTTTGTCAAACAGCTTTTGATTTGCTTCATTATTTTTGGTTCTTCTTCATCTATAATTTCCATATTACTGTCCTGTAAAATATTGTGTCAAATGTTCTTCTTTATATGTTTCCTGTCTACACCATACAACACCAGCAAGGTAAAAAAAAAAGAAAAAACATATGATGGAGTACAATCATGGCATTGCAATGTAACTATAATGTTCAAGTCAATCTTAATAAGCCAGCCTAGTGCTAAGAAAAAGATGACTGGTATGTTTCATACTGTTAATGATTGCTAAGAATTGGATGAATTAAATATCAGTCTCTGGAACAAGACACTCTGGAAACCATTAACAGGTAACTTGAATAGGTAGCTGTGATGGCCATGCCCTGGCCCAGCAATCAAGGAGCCTCAATCCTCACCACTAACACCAGGGAGGTCTTCTCCTAGAAGAGGAAATGATAACTAATACACACAGTAAAGTACAATTTCCCTTAAGTGCACACAGAGATCACAGTCAGTCTGGGGCTGGTTGCTCCTTTGCTCACCAGGTCCCCAATAAGACTCCCTACTGTCACAGCTATAGGGTCCAGGTCTCAGCCTAACTGGGCAAGCTAAAACATCCAGTACTCTCTCTGTCCAACCAGTGCTTTGTGTCTCTGCCCAGGAAGTTGATACATACACACACACACACACACACACACACACACACACACACACACACACACACACACACACACACACACACTTTGAGAAGAGGTTATACAACCATGCAGACTTTCCTAGGAAAAGGCTGGCACAGGTTCTCCAGCTGTGTCCCTATTACCCAGACCATACAGTAGTAAGTACTTCTAACACCCAGTTAATAATTATCAGCTACTAAAAGGCCCTTGAAAGGGTGTCCAATTATTACTGTGCAATATTATAATCCAGTGGTAATGTGACTATTCAGTCTAGGCTTATTGGAAGGGCTTAGACAGTAAACTCTATAAATATATAATGTACTCTAAAGCATAATTTATCTCTACATAAACCAGCCACAGGTGGAAGGTTTTAAAAATATTTAATAATAAATAATTAAAACACAAGACAAAACTACTACACCACAGAGATATCTAAGTGTTCAGAGATCACACAGCAACTTAAAATAATATCATAGGAAAGATTTGATTACACAAAAAAATACCTACTTAATCTTTACTAGTTTTAACTATTCCTACAAGAAATCACTGTGCTAGAAACTTACATATGAGCATAAGCAGAGTGCTGGTAAGTTGAATATCAAGATCAAAATGCTTTCAGTCTCTTGTGTGACACAGTTTATAAAACATTACTAACAAACATGTCTCTGGATCCTCCCCAAATTACATAATTTTTGACACTTAGGTTTTCCCAGTATTCATATTGCATCATCTTGACACCTGATCTGAGTTCCCAGGCTAATAAAAGCTCCATTTACATTATTTAGCAAGCTAACACCTGCACAGGAGAGTACAACACTAAAAGGCATTTCACATATACACTCTAGCAATTAGTCCTTAATTAACACAATAGACAGAATGTCTTCAGCCAGTCTGACCGGAACCAACTTTAACGATTAAAGAATGTCATTAAATCATTTCAATTTCAAAAGACAAATTTGAAAGGCTTGACGTAGTTTTTCTTTACAGCATGGGGGCAATGTTGTAATAATCTTGAAGTTCACATTTTATAGTGTTTTTCTTTCATTTAAAAATACAAGCCTGTATTTTATATTTATTTATACAGTTGATAGAATTATATATCAAATTATATTTGACTAGGCTAGCAGGCTTCACCCATCTCTCCCCAATTGTCACAATAGCCACCATATGTGCATGCATATTAAAATTTTGACTCGGACACCTTAGTTGTTACTCTGGACAACAGATCATATTTAAGCTGCATTATAAATGTGGGAATTTATTTGTAAGCAGCAGGAGTTTAGATGAAAAATTTCAGGAAGAGAATATGGATTTAACAAAGACATGGCATTTCTTTAACAAGATACCTTTTCCTTAAATTTAGAGCTTAGCAGTGAAGAATTTCACCTAAGAAGAGAAAAAACATATTAAAAGTCAAAAGTGTTGTTAAACTCCAGAATGACTAACTCATCCATCTTGGTTGTGAAGCTGTTGCAGATTAAGTTTAAATAGTGATACTGCTGCTTTCTTAGGTCACCTGCAAGAGAATTAGTGCTCAGGAACACCAACTGTCTGTCTCACAAAACCTTTTTTCAAACCTTCCTTTATTTGAAAGTGATACTAAAATCCAGTCCTTCTCCATGCTTGATCCACCTTTGTGCAACAGGACAACATATATCTTTTGACTCCTGTCCTGCAGTTTCACTCCACTTTTAAGGAAACACTGTAGGGTTTTATTCCTTTTCCTTAGTAACCAATGCCAGCACTTTTATCAAATAAAAAGGGGCTGGAATATCACTGGACAGTGTCAAAGAAAAAAACATAATATATATATATATATATATATATATATATATATATATATATATATATATATATATATATATATACACTTTTCATAATATATAGTACAGTTAGTAAGAGCTTTTGAAAATAAAAAGAAAAGGATCGTTTGTGGGAGCATGAATTTTGCTGAATTATATCAAGGCAAAAACCTCCCATATGCTTCAGTTAACCATGAGATGTGTGATGTCATGTGCATAGTCCATTTTCAAAGAAAGCAAAAACTTTGTTTTCACATCTGCACTTGCCAGATTTTGAGTTTCAGAGGCAAACTAATCCGCAAAAGCAAAGTAAAGGCATGAAGACTTAAATAGCATCCAGTTATTCCAGTCTGATGTTAGACTGGACTAGAAAGTTTAAATCAGAGACATAATATCGATATCTATATCTATATCTATAGTTTTTTTTTTTTTTTTTTTTTTTTGCCATATCCATACATGGGTGTATTTCACTTAAGAGTATATGTTTAAAAATGGGCATGGTAATCATTAGCGGAATTTCTAGTTTCATTACATTAGTGCTTTTTAATGGAAAAAAAATACAAGTAATTAATCTCCTCTCCCCAAACCAGGAACAATGGCTAATCCATTAACCAGTTCAGTCATGACCAAGGCCAGAGGCATAAAGCATTTGAACAACCATTGCACTTAAAATGTCTAAGAATAACAGAGGTATAGACATACATTCTACTTCTCTTTCATCTTTTAACTCTCCATTTTCCTTCCTTACCTGCTTGTTGCCCTCCTAAATGGTCTAGGAATTCACCCTGTTATACTTTCCAGTAGGATATTCCCTGGATCCACAACTCTCACCATGATGTAATACTTTCACTGATCTAGAGGGTAGTTGATCCTTACAACCCATTGCTGTGTCCTCTTTTCACCTGTTCTTTTCCATTCGTTAATAACCCACTTAGATTCCTCCAATATGATTTTGTGCACTCATGTCATGTCCTTCTTGCCTCTTCAAGTCTCCCAAGTCTCCATCAGGAAGAACTCTAGCTCATCTAATCTCTAGTTATAGCCTTACCCCTCCATCCTTCATACCCTTTTGTTCACTTTTATCTGCATTCCTTCTGGTGACCTGAAGTCTTCTTCATATGTAGCCACCATCATTACACCCAGCTCTCAAGATGATACTTGACCAGGGCCGAGTAGAGGGAGAACAGTTCTTCACTCAATCTGGAGTCTTTCTTTCTGAGGCTGTATCATGCATTCTGTTTCCAACAACTGCAGCCCCCTGACTGTGCTCCTGTGGGCTCAGTTCAGGGGAGACCAACACCCCAAGATTATTTTCCACTCTGCAGCCATTATTTATGTTCCTAGTGACTGATGCTTCAGACATATTTGTTGGAATTCAAGAGCGTCACTTTGCTTTTGTGTGTACTGATCATCAACTGCTATCTTCCTACTTTTCTGTACAGTTTTTCCATGTCATTTCTTACTCTCTTCCAAGCTGCACACCTCTAATCTTCCATTGCTGTAGTGATATATGTGTTACATGCAAAGAGGCTAATAGTATTGTCTCTCACCTCAGAGATATCTCAAATGAGAAAAAAAAAAAGAAATATTGGTTTTGCTACCAGCCCATCTGGTAATTTGTTAGTCTGTTCCCTTATTCCTGACAATACCCAACCCACCACAGCTTCGTAGGCACAGACTTCACTAACAGCTCCCTTGACCATGATCTCTAATCGGTTGTTGTCCTAGAGATTGCTAGCCCCATGAACAGCAGTCAGGTTTTCCATGACTCTTTGTGAAATCACTGTTAAACTGACAGCCTGTAGTTTTGCATATTTTTCATGCTTCTATATGTTTAGGGGCGTTCGACTTACCATCTTTCAATCCTCGGACACATCTGCTCTGGCCAATGAGCTGTGATTACTCCATGTTTGTGAATTAGTTCTGGTTTCTATTTTGTGAATTTCTTCAAAAGACCTGCCTACAAATAATCTGTTATGAGCAGTGCACTACCCCAGTAAACAGATTAAATAAATAAATAGTTTTGCTTGCACGTTTTAGGGCATTAAAGGAGATTTTATGTATGTATGGTGAAAACTGAGAGGTCAAAAGAATGAAGAGTCAGTCTTGTCTTTTTGTGTGTTTGTGTATGTTTGCATGTTCATACTTCTAGAATGTTTGTGTGCAGGTGATGTTTGGAATGTATGTATCATGTGTCCTCAGGAACTGCTGTGGGATTGGTAGTAATGTGTTTGGTTGTATGTATTGTGAGTGTGATCCTATGCTGGCAGTGTGCGAGTATTTACGAGCATGGATGAAACATAGTGATTTCAATGAGTGAGTGCAGATAGCGAACACAATCTGTATAGTTCATGTAAATATGTGAAATAAGCACATATTGTGTGGAGACTGAGAAAGAAAGAATGAATGTTTATGTGTGTCTGTATCCTAACAGTTACTTATCCCAAGGTAAGTGAGATCGCAGAAATGGTTATATAAATTTTTTTGGGATTTGACAGAGGTGGTTCTCTCTTCAAATAAGAAGGCTGTTTTGTGTATCTTTTATGTGTTTAGGTAAATGCTTGTTGAGTCTTCAGTAAGAAGTAAGTGTGTGTGTGTGTGTGTGTGTGTGTGTGTGTGTGTGTGTGTGTGTGTGTGTGTGTGTGTGTGTGTGTGCGTGCATGCGTGCATGCGTGTGTGTGTGCATGTGATGCATTTGTGTGAATGTGATTAGTGTGAACCTTGATGGATATGCTAATCAATCAGTATATTTAGTACTGTTTTTTATTGTTGTGTTTTAATTTTTAGCTGAGGGTCTCTTAATTAGATAAAATTCAAAATTTAGGATAAAATGCAATAATTCATATCATGTATATCTCTCCTGCATGCCTTTTTGGCAGTCCCTACAGATATGTTTTGTACTCTTCTCTGAGGCTTCTCTGAGGCTTCTTGCCTCCTTCAAAATCTTTCTGACTCTTTTCAGTCAACTACATCTGCAAACTAAAGCCATGCTTGTTGATATTTCACAGAGAAAATGGAGGAAATGCAGGGAATCTTTGCCAGGCAACCTTTAAAAGAGTAATAAAGCTGAGATTTGAGTCACAGACATATTTTGACCACCTGATATAGTTGGCTCATAAGTGTAGCTAGTCCACAGAACTGTCCCCTGTTTTCAAGGACTCCTGCTTCTATACTGGCTGTGTTCTCCAAATAACCAGTAAGGTACAGCATGTACCGTCCTTATTGTTTTTCCTAACATATAATGCAGTGCCCACCACTATTCCACAGCCCAGTCAATATCTGCTAGATAGTTTCTACCTTTGTCCCCCATTCTTGTTTCAAAGGTCACTGAGTAGCTCTTAATGCCCCAGATCAAGCAGGGCTATACATGCCTTTCTATCAGAGAACAGTATAAAATGCTTTACCTAAGGCCTTTTACCATCCCCAGAAAATGACCGCTACCAGCCACTGCAGCAAGAAGTTTCTGGATATATTAAGACCACAGAAGTGGTTGGGGGTAGGAGGAAGCTGTCATCATGTTGTCTGTAGATATTTTTGCTGAAAATAAAAGGAGGCTTTGTACCCAGCCTGCAAACTGCTGTAACATTATCCATCAAGGTACCATGTTTAACTTTGACCAAGATCCGCAAAGGTAAACTTATAGAAAATCTAGGATCATAGTACAATCTGAAGTTTTTGATAGAATGGGGGGTGGGGTGAAAGGATGCAACTATGAATGGGATGAATTTGGATTCCTCCAAATTAATGGCAAGCCTTTGTGGCTTGTTTGAAGTAGTAGCCAAGTGCATCAAAGAAGGAAATGCCTATTTTACTGTGCCAGCCAGACTCATACAACCATCAACGTAAGACATTAACAAAGGGAAAGGGTGAATAACCACTCATGCAAAATGGTGTCAGTGTCAGTTTAAATAGAATGTGAGATAGAGACTATCCCTGTCTCGTGACCTGTTGCTTTTAGGGGAGACGTTAGGATAACATTTATCAGAACCCAACAAGAATGGATAGCAAACAAGATGTCAACAAATGAGATAAACCCTAGATGAGACTCAAAGCCTTCACCTACTGTCAATACAATTCAAAATTGCAGGTAAATTCACCCAGCATTACTTAGTTGCTATGGTTACTATTAAATTCCAGTTTGGGAGGCTATAACAACAGTTATCATTGTAATTATGCCATACATTTTGTGAAGAGCTGTGGAATGTCTCTCAGTTGTTAACTAGAAAAATAAATAAAACAAACTGAAACAGCTTTGCATTGTTTTCAGTATAAACGTGCTACTAAGCAAAATTGCCTAATTTTTGCAAGCAGAATTAATTTGACTTATAAGAGTAAATACATGTTCACTTTCAGAAACTGAAATGTATTAAAAGCAAACACTGTTTTGTAAGACTTAGACATACAGATCTGCAGAAAGATTTTAAATCTGAAATGAATGGTATGACCTCGAAGGTGTAACAGAATTTTTTACAGTACTAATTCCCTGAGGACAGGAGGAATTATCAGTTAAAGCTAAAGCAACTATTCCTAATATGGACATGGTTTCTTACTCATGCTACATGTGCGTACAATGTATTAATTTACTTCTGCAAAGGTGAGGGGTAAAAATGATCAGTTGTGTGTCATTCAGCTGATCTCGTAAAAGAGCATCAACATTCTAGTTTACAATTTATTTCTGTTATATATTGTATGTTGTATAGTAAGTAGTCGCTGCTCATTGGTGTGTAATCCTATAAAAAGAATATTTACTATAGTAGGTAATACATATACTATGAAATCCTCCATGTATCTGTCTTCTCCACTAATTTAATTATTCCCTCTGGTAGGGATGCACTCCGGGGAATGGAGCTTCTACTGTCTACATAAGCATTTCTTCATGCTTATGGTGTTATGCCTGCTCTGTGTCAGTATGGTACGTAAAACAGTTAAGCAAATTATAAACATTATAATGGTCTGAAATGCTTCCTGGTGTACTTATGCATAAAATCAATGATGTCAGTTTTTAATAAAATGTAAATATATTAGCCAGTACCTCAAAGTGTGTGTATGTTAACTTGTGTGCTCATGTATGTATATGTGCATGCATGAGTGTGTGTGTGTGTGTGTGTGTGTGTGTGTGTGTGTGTGTGTGCGTGAGGCTCATACCTAGGTTATGAAAAAAATAATGTTAGCTGTTGTAAACTACTGAAGTTTTGTTCTGCTAAGAGGGTTGATAAGGTATTTCTTTTCTTTCTACTCTGTTCTATATGAAATAAAGTATCTAATAACTGAAAACAGCTTTCTCACGTTTACTTCTCCTGAAGCTTAAAAAAGTTTCTCTTTTATGCAATAAAGAAGTCATTCATGTCCTACAGTTATTTCCTACAGTTATAACCAAGTTCCAAGACTTGTAAGCCAAAAGACATACTTGTTTAAAGAATGAAAAGCCAAGGCAAAAGAACACAAAAAGTGGTTTCTTCTTTTTAAGATGACTTTGGGGGACTGGGGGAGTAGTCAGAAAGCTTTTCAACACAGTAACACAATTATTAAATAATAAAGGTAGTGCAGTGTGGATGACTGCTGCTAAGCTATGCATTAGGCCAGCACTCCATTAGTATTTATTTAAAATTGCTGCATTGTAAATTACCAGCAGCTACATTACTGGAAGAAGTCATGCTAGTAAACTGTTAACAAAGTAGCCAGACTATGGGTACAGACACATGACCAATGTGACATGCACCATAAGCAGCTTGACTGAGCCTTTGCGCATTCACACGTACAATGAAGCATCTCATAGTTGCAACATTGACACTGTGAGCAGGCCACAGAGAGCTAACACATCAAAATGCCAACTCTGATCACCATGTACATAGGGAAGGAATGGAGAGAAAGGAACTGCAGAAATTTGAGAAATTTGTCAAGTCCAAACAGTAACACATGCAAGAGTATAGGAGAGGGGAAGGAATATGTATTTTTTTTTTTTTTGTGAAACAGATACTTATTTTACTTTAATTAAGAAAAAAGGTAGAGGGGATAGTAATGAGGAACTTGCGTGTAAAAAATGGAGGAAATATGGAAGGTAACCAAAACAGATAATCAAACATGAGACACAGACATATACAGGAGGGGTACAGACAACAACAAGGGAGACAACAGTGGAGGGATGCAGAGTGATAGAAGAAGGGTATGGTGATGATGCATAAGACTGCACAACAAACAAGGTATGTGGAGAGATACATCTGGAATATCATAAGGGAGAGAGAGGTATATGAAGGCCCTTTCTGGTCATCCCATCAGAGAACCAACCCAGATGTTAGTCACCTACATGTCATGGACAAATTCTGCCCTTGGTTATCCAATGGTTACAGCTGGCAATTCATACAACTCTCTCAGCCAAAGCAGGAGGCACACCATGGTTGCTGTCACAATGCAGCCACCAGAATATTAGTATTTTCTGGACACGTCCAGCCACCCCATCTGAAGTCAGGTGATGAATTGGAATCCATTCTTGGCACTCTCAGATGAAGAGCCTCCACCTTAGTGACCATATCGCAGGAGACTCCATTAAGATGTGCAAGTCAGGAATAGAACTTCATTGGAGAAAAGTCTGCACATATTGAAAGTAGGTAAGTCAACTGATAATGTACCTTAGCACTTATACTATAGCTAGGTCATCTCAACTCAAAGTTTAGGAGTAAAAACATTTAAAATGTCTTCTCAGAGTTGAATAATAAAAAATAAAACTTTTGTGCACTTCTGCTTGCCACAACTACAACAAGCTGCTTGCGCAGTGCTACAGTTACTAGCATTCAGTCACTCACATGCACTATTTCCCTGGATGCTGTTCAGTTGTTGAACTGTGACTGCAAATGTAGTATCATCATTCAATTCTAAAGCCATAATATCTTCACAACGTTATAAATTAATGCCAGAACAGCACTGCTGCACCATAAATCAGTGCTGGTACTGGACTTCTACATCATCAGCAGCTGAAGATACCCCTTAACAGTATGTGTCCACAGCAGTCCCATCCTTTGCCCTGTATAGTTGCAACTCAGTCAACACTGCAATAAATACCCATGGTGCATAGAAGCAATAAAAGCAGATAGCAAACAGTTTATTGGGTGAGCTAATATAGCACATGGGCGTGACAGGTTATTTCTCTGCTGACTGGGATCACCTTGGGGCCACTGATAATGGGAGTACAATACGTACTGCATACTGGACCATGCCAAGCCCTTTGACATTATTCTTTCTTTCTGGGATTATTGATAAACTCCTCCCATATCAACACCGGTAACTGTCTTTCTGACAAAACCCTTACCATTCATGTCAGGTGTGTGTACAACAGACAGATAAGCATCACCACAGTTGTCCTTCAAGACTGTGTCCTAGGTTCCCATCCTCTTTGACATGTATTCCAATGGCATGAAAGTTGATATCAGTGTCCTTAGGCTAATCAGTTTTGCTGATGGCTGCAAAATAGGGACAATTATCACCCTGGGGATCACGTCAGTCACCCTGCTAGACAGGAGTCCAGGGAAGTAAATACTGTGAGAAGAAATAGCCAGGGAATTGTTATGGCTAGGCTTGTATAGGCCCTAGGGTCGATAGCCTAGTACCAACCTATGAACCTATGAACTTATACATACTGATTCTCAAATTCTCCTGCAAGGTCTACACCACACAAATATTTGGTGTGTTAATCACAAGTTTTCTCTTAATGACAATAAATGTAGTATAGTTTCCTTTGGTAAATTTAACATTACCAAACAGATAATGTCCCACTTAAATCTGAGTTGGGTACCTCTTTTGAGAGCAGAGTCTCCTTTGACCATGAGGTCTCTGTGGTAAGAAATCATTCTGTCTTGCTCCATATACAGTATCTGCTGAAGATCAGAGAAGTTATAGTCTCACTTTTTTACTCCTTTGTTGCAGTTGTCATTGATACCCTCTTTGGCATGAACCTCAGTAAGCACTTAAAAAAACTCAACAGACCTTAATGTTTCCTCACCAAAAAGATACCTAGTCTCAGTACTCCTAGCTACTCTGAAAGAATAAAAGCTCTGTCCCTCTACCCAGTGTCATACAGACTCTTGTGCAGTCATTGTTGCGTAGCCTCCCATGCTTTGAATGGGTGATACACTTTAAAACCCTCACCTGAATAAGACCAGTGATAAAGCAAACACAACAACTGTTCTAGAGACCTACACCTGTACTGCCATATCAACAACACCTAATAGCATGTCGAGTACCTAACTCAACATATTCCCTGCTTGTGGAACAGGCTGCCCTTACATATCAAGCAGGATACTTCCCTAGAAAACTTTAAAACCAGTTTGTGTTACTGGGTGGGTGATCACAAATTCTCAAATAGGATATGAGAGGAAAATCGAATTACTGAAGAATATTATTACCCTCCCATCAATTCTGCATAATGTGGCTGAACTTTGAGATGGTCTCCTTGGTCATAACCTTAGAAAGAATCTACAAACCTATAAACAGTACAGGTGCATTGCAAGGTCATTGATATAATACTGCATGCCAGAACCAATACACAGGACATCCCCTGAGACAGGTCCACCACAGGAGGTAGACCACTAATACAAAGGTGGTTCACAGAGGTGACTGAATTCCAGGTAACGTTTTCCAGGTTCAACTGGGATAAGTAGTCTGTGCATCCCCTTGAGTCAATCTAAAGGAATGATGGTATGTCAGCCACTGGTAGACCAGTCTGTGATACAGAGGGTGACAGCACACAGTACTGTGGGTATTGGCTCTGAAAATAGCAACAAATACATGCTGCTCAGCTAATGCCAATGCAAGCCATTAACACATGCTGCTCAGCTAATGCCAACACAAGCCATTAACGCATGCTGCTCAGCTAATGCCAACACAAGCCATTAACGCATGCTGCTCAGCTAATGCCAATGCAAGCCGTTAACACATGCTGCTCAGCTAATGCCAAAACAAGCCAATACCGCATGCTGCTCTACAATATCACTACAAACAATTAACATATGCTGCTCAGTTCATTCTGCTACAAGCCATTAACCACGTTGCTCAGCTAATGCCACTATAAGCCCTTAATCCATGCTATTCAGCTGATTCTGTTACAAGCCATTAGTCCATGTTGCTCAGCTAATGCCACTACAAATTATTTACACATGCTGCTCAGCTAATTCTGTTACAAACCATTAAC